>NC_133204.1:45428171-45450671 GCF_958299795.1 Porites lutea | reverse complement strand
TTTATAATGTTTCTTCTAAAATATGTTACCATTCTTATCTGCAGGTCGTAAATTCGAGTTGAAATAAATGCATAAATGTGCATTTAGTTAAGGTTAGAAACCCACTCTAAACAAAAAATGCCAGAAGCCTTTCAGCGTTTTGAAACCTGCAGGAGAATTTTGTATAGTGTCGTTATCATCGCTCGCCTAATTTGTCGCATTCTATAGCAATAGATAAATAGATTAACAGAAGAATTAATATTGACAACTGTAAGTGCAAAGTTTATGGCAATCCAGCTGCAATTCGTGTAGTCGTAAGATTTGACAACAAGCAAGCAGATCAAGTACGGAAGATAGCACAAAAGAAGCACACAATGTACTACGAACATGTTAAAAGTGTTTCGTTTTCGCTGGGTCATCTTCTCATGGTTTCTAGCGTTCATTTCAGTACTTATGATTTGTCTCCGGTGATAACGAATGATTCGATAAATTTTGATGTAAGCCACGAATGAAATTAGAAGACACAGAAGTGTTCGAGTGGAAAAGAAATGAGATCTGTATTTTGGAGTGAGCCACACACAAATGAAAGGCAATGTTCCACCAATAAGCCAAAGCGTTATCAGAAAGTTTCGCGCTCTTTTTTACTGTAACTATGTCCTCGTAGCGTAGATGAAGACAAAGTGCGATATACCGCTCTATACTTACGCTAACAACAGAGCCAAATGAGACGGATGTTAAGACAGAACCGAAAACGCTGACAGCTACAGACGTCAAACAGGTGAAAGTACCTGCTCCAGTTTCAGCGTAGGAGAGCAAAAATGCCATAAAGAACGGCTGAACGATTAATCCGACTCCCAAATCCGATAATGCAAGCCCAATCAACAACAAGTTTGCTGGTGCGTTGCGAAGTGTGTGGGATGGCCATATTGACAAGATAACAAGAACTTTGGTAAGGATAGCGTTGAAACAGAATGGAACATTCAAAACGGCGTTTACCACAAACGCTGTCTTGAAAGGTTAATTTCCAACAGTCTTCATGTATCGATAGCCGCTGAAGCGGTCACAGAAGAGTGAACTTTCGGTTGAGATCATGGAATTACTGATTGTCGAAAGACCTTGGTGTGTGCCGTGCGTAGTGATTTTTGTAATTTAAAAGTTCGTCATGAGTTTCAGTAATGGTTTCAGATACTTCAATGGTCAATTAAATGCAAAAAATAATGAAGGTGATGTCACGAAACGTGCGCACCTGTAACTTGGAAACAATGTTATAATTGCGGGCATGTTTTATAAACGTCATATCGAAGCTAACAAGCTTCCGCATGCCGTCTGTTAGTTTCTGTTAGCCGTAATCTACGGCGCGGCCAGCGCTAGCATTACCATTTTTTTTATTAACAAAATTTTTTTTAACCTATCAACCTATAAGTCATTCTTTTCCATTGTTATAGAAGAGAGGAGATTGGAGTAAAAGAAAAAAATTAAGACCGATAGTAATCATTTTTCTTACTTGAAAAACAGTAAAGACGATGTTGAACTAGGAAGAAGGTCAAAGAGAGTACTCGCCCCGAGGTGGTATAGTCAAACACGATGACTTACACTCACACAAAGGTTGTTGTCTCTCACTTTGCCTGAGGCAAATTTTATTGAAACACATGATTTTCATGGAAAACTTAGTGTCTTTGTTTTTATTTGCGGAAAGTACGTTTTGACGTACGGCTTTGGTTTCAAGGTTACTCTTGTTAGCAGAGGCTACATTATCCTGTTATGAAGTGGCGAGCAAAAACTTTTCGCGCCAGCCCTTCATAAATTCAAGATCTGAGGAGTGAGTACAGCGCCGGATTATAACAAGAACATTGGCCAGTGTTGTGATAATGCAAAACGGAACGTTAAGAATGGCGTCTATGATGAATCCTGTTTTAAAAGGATCGTTTCCCGCTCTTGACATGTAATGGTAACCCTTAAAGCGGTTACAGAATTTATCCGCAGAATGAGCAAGTGAAATCTTTTCCATATCGAAGTCCTAACGAGCAGTAGGTCCTCCTTCACTATGTAAAACAACTCGAAAGAGCAATATTTGACCACTGCCCCGGAGTGCGGCTTTTGGTTTCCATGTTGCGTATGTTGTTCGAAAACGGAAATGTTATTTTAAAACAAGGGTGAAAATGAAATATTAGCACCGAAAAGGAAGTCACTGTCATAGTTTAATATCTGGACTCAAGTGACAATTTATAATTAATTACCTATAAAACATTTCTAGCACCTTAAATAGCCAAGAAACCCTCGCAAAACGTTTATTAAAGGTAGAAAGATTGGGCACAAAACTTGACCTCTTTGAAAAACATTCTTCACTTAAATATCTTAGAATCCATAACTTCATTGAACTAAATAAAGATAGATGACGATGCGTTTTTCTTAGACATGCTCCTAGGGACCGGTCATTATTTATGTGGGGGGGGGGGGGGGGGGAATCATGGGGTGGGCCAGGCCTATTTTTTTTTAGAGAAAAAGGGTGGGCCAAAAGAGAATTTCACGATGACTGGGGGTGGGTCATTGTGTGTTTTGTAAAGAATCACACTCACTACAATTCATGTGGAAGATCTAAATAAATTCTAATGCAATGCTGGAAATAAAATATACTACTGGATGACACATGTAGCAATCCAACCTAAGTATGGAGAATCAAAGATGTGGGCACTAAATATCAATAAATAAACATAAGCCCAATTGAGAAGGCTTGCATGCTTCCTTTTCTTAATATAACTGTCTGGGAACTTTTACTAACTGAAGCGTGAACAGCTAGAAATCATTATTGGTTTCAATAATGGATTATTGAATTCATTATTCAATTTAGAATTAGAATTACATTGAGCACTTGTCGCAACTGCAAAGTGTCAATGAGATCCATAAGCAAGAGCGAAGAAAAGGAAAGCAAGTTCGAGCCTTAAAAGATGTACATTGCTATGACTGGAAAACGCGGTGGATAAGAATGAAAAGTTATTCAACACGAGGCGATCGGGTAAAATACAATTTCGGACGTGTGGGTAGAAAAAGAAAGACAAAGAACCAAAAACGAAGCCCCCCTCCCTCAAACTCACTTGTAAATAGCTCAAAACGGCTATCTCGACCTGAGATATGTAGGAAACAACAAGATCTTCAATTATCAATGAATTTGACCAGGGTTTTCGTTTTCCCCACCTCAACCCCAAATGTAGAAAACCTAGACTTTCCTCCAAATCACTTAAAATGCTTTCTAGAAAGGAAAGGCAAAAGGTAAGTAGGCTTTCATAGATTGTGCTAGCATAATGTTTGGCATAATTTGCCATTACGAGCATAATTTTCATATTTTTTTCCGAAAAAAAGCACTGTTAGCATAATTTGCACTTTTGGCTAGTTTTGCAGCACAAAGTTGTCATTTATTGATCACGCAAGAAACTCTTTTGGCCGGCAAACAGTGTTTTACTGGCAAATTTAAGTTACAAAATCAATTTTTTGTCCGCTTATTGTCACATTCATGGGACCTGGATCAGACAGGAAGTGACCCAGAACTTTTTCCACAGGATTTCCACGGGACTCAACGCATGTGCATAACTAGCTGGGCTGTTTGTGTTCTATTTCTTATTGTCAAAACAGTGAATGTTGTAGCGGAGATTTTTGACCGGTTCGTAGGATAGGCTTCTCTTGAAATTACAAGGTGTTGCAGTGAATCAATCTTAATGAAGATTATGAAGATTAAGTTTTTTAATAGGAGATTTTAAAAAAATTCGTTCGAGTCGTTTCAGAGATATACAAAAAAGCGCTAAAAGTCCAGATTTTGAATGAAGTTACACTTAGACAGGTGGTGAGAAAACCAGTTAGTTTTTAAGATAGCAAGAACGAAAATACGCCAAAATTTCCTAGCATCGAAATATGATATTAAGCAGCATTCTGACGCTACTTAAGAATAATTTGAGTCATTTATAACGTTTTCATTATAAATAATCTATCACGGCTGTTGAAAATTTAGGGTTTGAACTATATTTTCGTTTTAGTCGAATTCAAACATACAACAACAACAACAACACCAAAAGCTTTATTTGCACGACCATAAAGGAATTACAGTATTGCAAAAGCTATTAGTCTAAATTTAAGTACTAATTCAACTAATTAGTACGTGCAAAACATTACAAAACGTTACAGTTCTCATTCATTCATTCATTGATATTAATTTGGTTCTTAATTCAAAGCATTGCGAGATAAATGAAACTAATTTACAATTAATTAAATAATCAGAAGTATTCATAAGAAGAGATATTAAAGTATCGTGTGAAAGTGATTTGAAGTCAGGTATTTTAGTTTCTAGTTTGGAGAAAAATATGTCTCTGATCTGAGAATAATCCTTACAATCTAGTAAGAAATGATTTTTATCTTCGATTTTGTTACTTGTACAAAAGTGACATATCCTTTCATTGCGAGGAATGTTTTCGTATCTACCTGTTTCAATTCTAAGTTGATGACTACTTATTCTAAATCTAACTAATGCTTTTCTCGAAGGGTTTTTTCTTGTTAAAACTAGGTACATACAGAATTTTTTACGTCTTACGGTGGGTATTTGCTAACCACCAAACTTTAAGTTCCTGGTGCTGGATTTTCAGTAGTTGGTCTAGATTTCGCAAAATTAGGCGTTTATCAATTTCAAAGTTTTTTGTTTATTGTTGTTGTTGTAGCCGATTTTGCTAAAACCTACATTTTGACAAATTTCAATCTATAGTCAATCATTAGTGAAAATTTTATAGCGATCCGACTGAGGATAAAATCACTTTTAAAGCGATTGAAAAACATCGGTATGTCCTCTGAAAAACTATATCAAAACACCTTAACAGCTACTTTATTTAAAGTAAAAAGTAGAAGCAAAAATGTTTGCCTTTTTTTGCTAAAATAGGCATAATTTACGAAAACTAGCATAATAATTGGCATCATTTAAGTCTCTTGTTTAAGAAATAATATACGAGCACTGCTAGTAGCGTTTTATGTTACTTTTGAAAGCACAATCTATCCGCGAAGCCTAAAGGTAAGTTGTTAGTTCAAACTTATTTGTTTTAAAATTCCGGTAGCCTGCGTAGCTGGCGAGATCAGCAGGCGACTTCTGTGGTATTTTGGCGGGCGGAGCCACCCCGGGCACAACAATCCCGCCAGCTACGCGGGCTATAATTCTGGCTGAAAGAAAATTGTACATCTTGTTTGATTTGAGAGTTATTTCATTAACAGTATTTGTTTTCTGTTGACAAAGTTAAGAACTGAAGGCTTAGAGCCAAGACTAAAATACTATTGAGTCTTAAGATAAAACACCCTATAAACTGATTTGGAGGCCCCTGAGTCTCTCATAAATCCAGTCTAAGTTAGATTTCGTTAGTTGATAAACCCCCCTTGATTTTTTCAGAATACTATACTAACGCAGCAAAAACCCAAGGGCGGAAGGGGTTCCAGCACCATTTTAATTTATCACGGTTGGGGTATGGATTTGCAAAACGTGTGCATCTGATCTTTCTTTAGAGTTGTTTGCCATTTTTGAACTAGTGTCGGCCCTGATAGTGAAAGCTATGCGAAACAGAAAAGAGAAGAAGAAAAATATTTATGGGCCCTTGCACTAAGTCAGCATATACTGGAAAGGGTTTTCATTTTCAAGTCTCTCATAAACCGCACGACTTTTCTATAAACTCTAGTTTCTTTCGGTTGTTTGTTTGGCCTGTTTGCCATTTTGGGCCACGTTACAGCAATGAAACAAAAAGGCCAAAGCGAAACAACAAAACAACACGTGCCACAACTCATCACGAAAAGCCTTACAAAAGGGTGTTTGCAAGTAATGATCTGCTATGTGCTATAATTATCCTAAGTTAGTAATAAACTCGCGTTATTTTCAGTCAGCTATTTTTCTGTCACAGACAAGTTACATTTTAATTTTATCCCTTGTTTAAAAATAATAGATTTCCCACTGTATATCGTTTTGTGTAGTTTTCCATTTTATTTCTGTCTTCCTTTCTATGTGAATCAATATAAGTCACTGAAACTGAAAAAATATGAAATAGGCTTCTCAATGTAAAAAAATAGTCCTATGATTACGTGGAAAGACTTTCAGTATCTCAGTATATTAAGGACAAGTTTCAATCGTGCTTCACTTGCAGGAAAGAAGGTGTTTTGGTAAGTACACGCAATTATTCTACTAATGCAGTCGTTAGTTTTGTTTTATTAGAAGCGTTATTTTGTTTCGTTCCGTGACAGAATATCGTAACAAAATATCAACAAATTGGATGGGCTGAGTTCGTGTAGCCTTCGCGGCTGGCGGGATTGAGGTACCTTCTTAGCAGTGGAGCTGTCACGCGAAGCGAGTGGCGAGGCTGCGCGCGGAGGAAATTCCCTCTCAATCTTCTCGCGGGTCCCCCACCAGAAAACTACACCACTCGCACGCTACTCCCGCCAGCCCTGCTTGAGTTCATGTGTTCAGTAATTTTTTCTTTGATCCCATCGAGATGGGTGCTGTAGTCACGGTTTTCATTGATTAGAAAATGATGGATTATGTTACGTTTACAAATTTTTCTAACATATTTTAAAATATTTTTAAATATCTCATATGTCGACGTAACGTGCGGTCAAATAAAAGTGAAATGTAATCGACTCACTATATATATACCTTGGACACCTAGCTAATAAGGCCCGGTTATTACGAGGAAATATTGGCCGCTGAGCAGCCAATCGAAATGCGTACTATTGTAGCCATATACTAATGCTCTTTAACTCATCCACAGAGCAATAACAAGATCCAGATCTTAGACGTGCCTGATAGTTTGTGATACGCTGTTCCCTGCTAGCAGATTCTCCTTTTCGGTTAATTCTGCTCGTAGGGAAGACACACTGCCACACACTGACGGGAAGTTTTCAAAAATTTCAGCTGCTATAGTAACCACATCTGGTAAGTCATCTTGAAACAGACATTACTCGAAATCTAATGGAGGCATAACATTTGTAAAGGCTTTTAGTTCCGTAAATGCACCAATATTATAGGGTGAAGTTTCTTCATTCTTTATTCTTCATCACCCCTCTCCCAAAAGTTTACCCCCTCTTTGTCAGAAGGTTGGGTAAGAATTTGCAGAGGGTCAAATGTGAATGAAAGACCAGATAGAAAAAAAAATCCATCTCGATTGTTGCAAGATAATCCGAAACATTTGTCACTTCATCCATGCATGACGATGGAACAAGAAAACTGAGTGACAGAATTGACCCTACAGGTCAGCAAACAGGTTGCATATAATTTACGGCTGTTAATCCTTGACCATTTAGCTTGTCTGCGCCTCAGATTTTAATAAAAGTGAGAGAAATCATGAACAGACACTAGGCACGACCCAAGTTGCCATAATCGGTGAATACCCGACGCGGCGAGATTTCTTTAGTTTGTAGCTACTAAACAGCCATTTTGTTAATAGCCTAATGCTCCCCCTTCCCCGTCTTGGAGGGACTCGTTTTGCGTCGAATTGCCACCTATATGGGGCTAGCCTTGCATGAAAGGCGCGGAGGTTATGCGCTCTTGAAATTGAGTGATGCGTCCTCGTGTGTTATTTCTTTAATTTTAATTTTTTGTGATAAACGTTTTAGTAAATTAACGCTTTTCATGAAAATACACTTATCTATATCAAACTTGCTCCACGCAAATCCAACTTTTATTAAAGTGGTTCACTTTGGTTGGGGTCAACACCTTTGTAAATATCAAATTATAAAAACGAGGATAAAGTCAGAGAAGAAACTTTTGATGCGCAACTAAAATTAATGTTAAATGCCATTAAACACGGATAAGTAAGATTGTAGCTCCGAATTTGGCCCTAGGGATTATTTAAAATATCAACAGAGCAACATAAGAACTTTTTGAAGCCATCTGCACTTCGTGTTTTAGGTATTGAATTTGAAACGTTTGGCTCACCTCTTGTTTCGAACTCTTTCACGTAGGGGCCAAACCACCCCCCAAATGTTTCATAAGACCTAATTTTGGTTATTGTCAACATTATTCAACTAAACTTGTGGTGCTCAAATTGATGTTCACTTCAATTTAAGCTGAAGAATTTCTCAAAATGGCACATAGTGACGTCACAAAGCATGACGTCTCAAAAACCAGCAAAGAAAAATTTTAAAATATTATTTAAAGAGTGTCTTATCTGAAAGTGGGTATTAAGGGGAGTAAAACACTGAAAACCGGTCATCGCTACGATGTTTTGTTCCCGAGTTATGGCCAGTTAAAAACAGATCAGTGTTCCTCCCCGGAACTATAGTTTTCCATACTTTCTTTGTAAAAGTAATGTCCTTTTTCTAGCTGAGCTGATATTTTGGTCAAAAAGACTTCTAACTGTCCCTAAAAATCGTATGGTTTTAATTAGTCCATTTTTGCCTCCAGGACAATAATATGGCAAAGTCATTATTGGTCACGTGACCTTAATTACGTCAATGTGCAATGTCAATTGCATAACTATTAAGACAAAAAGGCAGTCTAATTTAGGTTTATTACCGAAGGGGGGATCCCATTTATTCACTCTAAGTTTTTCCAACTTCAAAATGTCATATCTCATCTAGTATTTGTCGTATGTACATACTGTTTTCGGTTTTCAACTTCTCTCGACGCGCTCTATCTTAAGCCGTAGACAAATAAAAACAATTCCAAACTTTAATTTAAAGAAAAATATGACGCCATCAATTATGACGTCATATAGTGACAAGTTCTACAAATAAGTCTTTCAAAATGATTGACATGTTGTCTTATATTAACCTACCAAGTTTCGCAAGCAGACGATCAACATCAACAAAGTTATTAAAAATCTCACCAAAAACCTTAATTTAGTTGAAACATTTGATGGGTGGTTTGGCCCCTACGTGTTACCTCGATTACACTAAGAGAATTCAAAAGAAATTTTTAACTTGGAGTCGGGCATTAGAGGGTCAATTATTATTAATACTAAAGAATATCAAAATTTGACGCCATTTTGGAATAAGGTGCATTATCGAAATCAGAAATAAAATTTTCAAAAGACAAGCGGATCGATCTTACCCGATATTTGCTTTCGACGCCAATCTCGTTTTGAGCCTTCGTTACCCTTGTCCGGAGGAACTTGCAACGGACGCTCTGGAAGAATCCAAAACCAAACCACAAAAATCCTTGTTCCGGTTTGATTGCGCCTGCATGAAGTGCGGCAGACCTTTCTGACCAAGGGGCGTTCTCGGAGGAATTTTTCACAAAACCAAGTTTCATTCGCATATTCGTTCCAAAGCAGTTTTCTTTACGTTACCTTGAATGGAAGCATTTAGTAAAGGAAGGAAGTTGAAACGGCTGTAGAGGGAGACCGAAAATTCAAAAACTATCTTTAAAACGCGGCTACAAGAGTCCATTGTACATCAACAACTGTAACATTCGTTACATTGTGTTTCCAACAACTGAAACTTTGGTAAGTCATGACGGCACACATTCTTTTGCGCTCGTTCCACGGCTAAAAAGAACGAGCACAACTGTCAAGTCTGTAAATTAGAAAGCTCACAACTCCACCGAAGAAAGTGAAATGAAGAAGATAATGGCTTTTTCCGTCACTTGTAAGCATAACAACTCTATAAAAAATGGCATTGAAATAACGACTTAAAGAAGCTATGTCATGATGTTTTGGTATTACTTATTTAAAAACCCAAAAATGGAAATGGAAATGTGACCAAAAACTATGATTTCTTTGTTTTCCCTTTCGATAAAATCATTTCTTTTAGAGTTCCAAGAATTATAAAAGGTGACTAGAGTCCTAGTCCACGGGCTTTCTGTCAGTGACGCTGACCAAAAAACCAGAAGACTGATTTTGATGCAATTTTAATTACCAGCATGCACAGAAAAATGTTTTTTAAAGTTTGAAAATAGATAGCTTCCTGTCATCGTTATCTCCATTTTTATCGACTATTCTTAAAATTTTTTAAGTTTTATTATCAGATATTTTAATAGCTAGAATTGCTTTATTGTAAATAGCTATATTGTGGGTGTGGGTTTTGGTTTACTTTGTATTTACGTGCTTCCCTCTCAAAATAAACGTTTTTGCAATTGCTACCTACTTACCTACCTACCTGTCCACCTGCCTACCAATGATGACGTACAAGAGAGAATGAGACCATTCTCTCTTGTGACGTAGCAATAGTAAATTAACATCTTTCCCAGGGCCTCTCTTGCTCCCATCCTTTGTAGGGAGAGCGGGGCTTTTTTTAAGGCCCCGTTCACACATATCCGGATATTTTTGAATCTATACTTGAACTTTTTCCTTGCGGATTCAAACATTTTCACCTCCACACGTAGTTTTCAAATCGAATTTGCTCGTCCACACGTATCCGGATTCACTCTCAGCTCGTCAGCTAATTTGGAAAGTTGTCCTGGGCTCATGCGAAAATTTTATCTTCAATCTCCTTCAATAAATGTTTCGCCGACAAAATTGTCCCACCAAGCACTAGTTCTCTTCTTTTACTTGTTTATGGCGTCCAATTCGTCCGTCCAACATGGAAAAAATCCTCAGAACGGTACAGTAACAATAGCCAGGTTTAACTGTACACACGTTGTAAGACTTAAAATAAGAGGAAAGAAGTTAAAGAAGTGAAACATTGCGCTCGGCAGCCATCTTGAATATTTACGGTAAAGAACTAGGCTCGATCTTGTTACGTCCGAATTATTTGGGATTCAAGCGTATTCAAAACTTTCCACTCTGGAGAGCGGATTCAAAAAGTTGGGGATTCTTATGCTGGATCCACCGTATACGTGTGGAGGGAGCACGATCCGCAAGGAAAAAGTTGTGGATTAAAAAATATCTGGATAAGTGTGGACGAAGCCGAAGACTTAAATGTCAAGATACTTATGCCATAATATACTCTTTTTTATGTAAGGAAATATTTTATAAGAATATCGAGGCTGCAATTTGCGAAATTTTAAGAATATCTTAACCCTAGGACGTACATGCAAATTCATACCCCCACCGTGGAACAAGGGAGTTGGGGTGGGGGGGTGGTTGGGGGTGGGCGGTGTTGTGGATGGAACCCCTCCCCGGAGTTTTTGATATGTTGCAGTATTTTGAAGCGATTTTACCTTTAGTGGAAAGCCTTTGATGTTCTTAACCAAATGAGGTATATTTTATGGGTAGTGGCGCTGCTAGAGGCCTGTAACATCACCAACAATGGTCGTCATCTTGGATTTTACCAAGAATTAGAAATCAGGTTAAAACCGCGAGAAATGGTAATTTTTGGTTCTCTACATGAAAAATAACACATAAATAAGCACTTTGCATGATTTTAGCCAGAAGATTTACTTTTATTGTTGAAAGAAGTTGAAAAAACATGTGTTTTCTCCCAAAATTGGCTTGACCACCTGCTACTTATGACGTCATATCTTGTAACCATAGCAACTGACCATCACTAAACTTGTCTCAAAATCTGCGCAAGGGATGAACGAACAGCTACTGAAAACATCACGTATTGATGTTTTATCCTCTAGGAAAAAAACTCAGTAAAACCTTATAGAGGGGGGAATGGCATCAACCCCTCCCCCCCCCGCCTTTGTACGTCCGAGGGTTAAGAAAAAACCACAGGCTGAGATTATGAAAAGGATATAGTTTTGTGTGTTGAAAATCTATCAATACAATACAATAATATGTTTTTAACTTACTCCTTTCTTTAAACAGCAAAAGTAGCCAACAAAACGACAAAACATGCACTAACTATAATTGATACCCCAATATATTCTTATACCTATAACGGAAATGTCATAAGCTATAATTTAAGAATAATACAAGAACATTTCCTGCGAAAAATCGGCAGAAAAATAAGAATATTCATTCTGGGCCAAGAAAACAGCATTCTTATAAAAAAAATGAGTGTAATTCCTTTTTCTCTCCATTCAATTTCAGCGGGAGTAGATTGAATTTAATAGACCGTCATTCACTCAAAGGGACACAACATGCCTATTATGTAAGTATCTAGGAGTGTCTTATACAGTTATTTTGACTAGAAAAGTATAATGTGTGAACCCCAAGATAGGGTATAGTTATTAGTCTCGCCTACTTTAGCAGCGAGACTCTTACTAAAAATGCAAGCGTTTTCCTTTATGTGTGTGTGTGTGTGTGGTCATGGTCCCAGGCGTCCGTAAGGAAGACCGGGGAAACTGGCGATAAGAATACGTGTCCCTCCTCGCGCACCTCTCGCGTTTCTCTCGCACCTAAAACTCCCTTTCCCTTCTCTTTCAAACGCCTGCCACGCAGGCTACTCAGAGCAGGGCTCCCCTTAGATGTAAACTAGTTTGGGCTGCGATTTAGTCTATGGTAGGTTTGTGGTTTAGTTTTTAACTAAAAAGCGAATAGATTTTGATCATTTTGTTCAAACATCATGTGTGAGTTTTTAAGACGGACCCACAAAAGTCAGCCATCCAACATGTTAGTCTTTTTATTCCTTCATCTTTGGAAAAGAGAGGAACAAAATCAGCCAAGTCCCCAGGCCTTCTCCGTTCCGTCAAACATGGACCCTACGTGACGTCACTGAAAGTTACGGTGACTGGCACAGACCCTTTATCAGACTTTTGTCGGACAACGAGGCAAGAAAGAATGCCTGAGGACTAGGTTGGGGTGGAATAACGAATAAAAAATGGCGTGTGGGATACACATGATGGGAGCTTCATGGCCTGCCATATACAGCATAAAGTATAAATTCAAAAAGATGGGGCCGAGGCTTATGGACAGAACTCTAAGACTAGAGCATTTAGTGTTCTGTCCTCACTAGCAAACATATTAACATTCTCAAAACAATTAACAGAAGATTGTAATTCTTTTGAGTAAAAAATCACATAATCATGAACTATTACCCTTACAAACAACGTACGATGTGCAGGGGTTTGATTATTCTCAAGTACGATTGGTGGATTTTATGGCTAAATCTCCTTCTCGTTATATTGTTTTTTTCGGCTTTATTTTCTTAGAGAGGAGGATATGGACAACCTAGACGAAGTTCTGCTGACAAGTCTTTGCAACACAAATCGGGTTCCAAACGCTATCAAGATGTGTAAAGAAGTTCTGTTTCTTCTCCAGCGTAAGACACTGGGAAATATGGACGAAAAGAGTGTCAAGAGTTTTGAGAATATTCACAGACACGCAATAGGATGCGGCATAAAACCGATCTTAACTTCTCGACAAATTGTCGAGAGAAAAGTGGAACTAATCACAACCTGTATACTTACAGAATTAAACAAAAGCGAACGTAAATACAATGAAGCAAAAGGGCTTGACTTAAAAGCACTGGCAATCGCAGAGAAAATTGGCGACAGCAAAATAAAAGCCAAATGCTCTGGATACCTAGAGCATTGCGAAAAAGCACTTGCAATGGTAGAGAAAATTGGCGACATGAAAACAGAAGCCAAATGCTATGCATGCCTAGGAGGTATCTTTCACGGTCTCGGTGACTATGACAAGGCTAAAGAACATTCGGAAAAAGCACTTGCAATCGCAGAGAAAATTGGCGACAGGGAAATAGAAGCCACATGCTATGCAAGCCTAGGAAGTATCTTTGAGTCTCTCGGTGAATATTTCAAGGCTAAAGAACATTCCGAAAAAGCACTTGCAGTCGCAGAGAAAATTGGCGACAGGAAAATAGAAGCCACATGCTATGCAAGCCTTGGAAGTATCTTTGAGTCTCTCGGTGAACATGTCAAGGCCAAAGAACATTCCGAGAAAGCACTTGCAATCGCAGAGAAAATTGGCGACAGGGAAATAGAAGCCACATGCTATGCAAACCTAGGAAGTATCTTTGAGTCTCTCGGTGAATATGTCAAGGCTAACGAACATTTCGAAAAAGCACTCGCAATCGCAGAGAAAATTGGCGACAGGAAAATAGAAGCCACATGCTATACAAACCTAGGAAGTATCTTTGAGTCTCTCGGTGAATATGTCAAGGCTAAAGAACATTCCGAAAAAGCAATTGCGATCGCAGAGAAAATTGGCGACAGGAAAATAGAAGCCACATGCTATGCAAGCCTTGGAAGTATCTTTGAGTCTCTCGGTGAATATGTCAAGGCTAAAGAACATTTCGAAAAAGCACTTACAATCGCAGAGAAAAATGGCGACAGGAAAATAGAAGCCACATGCTATGCCAGCCTCGGAAGTATCTTTGAGTCTCTCGGTGAATATGTCAAGGCTAAAGAACATTCCGAAAAATCACTTGCAATCGCAGAGAAAATTGGCGACAGGAAAATAGAAGCCACATGCTATGCCAGCCTCGGAAGTATCTTTGAGTCTCTCGGTGAATATGTCAAGGCTAAAGAACATTCCGAAAAAGCACTTGCAATCGCAGAGAAAATTGGCGACAGGAAAATAGAAGCCACATGCTATGCAAGCCTAGGAAGTATCTTTGAGTCTCTCGGTGAATATGTCAAGGCTAAAGAACATTTCGAAAAATCACTTGCAATCGCAGAGAAAATTGGCGACAGGAAAATAGAAGCCATATGCTATGCCAGCCTCGGAAGTATCTTTGAGTCTCTCGGTGAATATGTCAAGGCTAAAGAACATTCCGAAAAAGCACTTGCAATCGCAGAGAAAATTGGCGACAGGAAAATAGAAGCCACATGCTATGCCAGCCTAGGAAGTATCTTTGAGTCTGTCGGTGAATATGTCAAGGCTAAAGAACATTCCGAAAGAGCACTTGCAATCGCAGAGAAAATTGGCGACAGGAAAATAGAAGCCACATGCTATGCAAGCCTAGGAAGTATCTTTGAGTCTTTCGATGAATATGTCAAGGCCAAAGAACATTCGGAAAAAGCACTTACAATCGCAGAGAAAATTGGCGACAGGAAAATAGAAGCCACATGCTATGCAAGCCTTGGAAGTATCTTTGAGTCTCTCGGTGAATATGTCAAGGCTAAAGATCATTTCGAAAAATCATTTGCAATCGCAGAGAAAATTGGCGACAGGAAAATAGAAGCCACATGCTATGCAAGCCTAGGACGTATCTTTGAGTTTCTCGGTGAATATGTCAAGGCTAAAGAACATTCCGAAAAATTACTTGCAATCGCAGAGAAAATTGGCGACAGGAAAATAGAAGCCACATGCTATGCAAGCCTAGGAAGTATCTTTGAGTCTGTCGGTGAATATGTCAAGGCTAAAGAACATTCCGAAAGAGCACTTGCAATCGCAGAGAAAATTGGCGACAGGAGAGAGGAAGCCAGATGCCATGGATACCTAGGACGCATCTTTGAGTCTTTCGATCAGTATTTCAAGGCCAAAGAACATTCGGAAAAAGCACTTGCAATCGCAGAGAAAATTGGCGACAGGAAAATAGAAGCCACATGCTATGCAAGCCTTGGAAGTATCTTTGAGTCTCTCGGTGAATATGTCAAGGCTAAAGAACATTTCGAAAAATCACTTGTAATCGCAGAGAAAATTGGCGACATGAGAATAGAAGCCACATGCTATGCAAGCCTAGGAAGTATCTTTGAGTCTCTCGGTGAATATTTCAAGGCTAAAGAACATTTCGAGAAAGCACTTGCAATCGCAGAGAAAATTGGCGACAGGAAAAGAGAAGCCACAAGCTATGTAAGGCTAGGAAGAACCTTCCGGTCTCTCGGTGAAGATGTCAAAGCTAAAGAACATTTCGAAAAAGCACTTGCAATCGCAGAGAAAATTGGCGACACGAAAAGAAAAGCCAACGTTTATTTATGCCAAGGAGATTTCTTTAATAGTCTCGGTGAATATGTCAAGGCTAAAGAACATTTCGAAAAAGCACTTGCAATCGCAGAGAAAATTGGCGACAGGAAAATAGAAGCCAATAGCTATGCAAGCCTAGGAAGTACCTTCAAGTCTCGTGGTGAAGATTTCAAGGCGAAAGAACATTTCGAAAAAGGACTTGCAATCGCAGAGAAAATTGGCGATAGGAAAACAGAAGCCAACTGCCATGAAGGCATAGCACAAGCCTTTTGGTCTCTCGATGAATATGTCAAGGCTAAAGAACATTTCGAAAAAGCACTTGCAATCGCAGAGAAAATTGGCGACAGGGAAACAGAAGCCAAATGCTCTATGTGGGTAGGATTGATGTTCGAGTTTCTCGGTGAATATGTCAAGTCTAAGGAATGGCTCGAAAAAGCCTGTGTATTGCACAGAAAGTATGGGGCCATCGAACGCGAGTCACTTCTTCACTTGCTTGTTTCAGCTTTTATGTTTTCTCAAGGTAACATATCTGAAGCTAAATCAAACGCCGTTGATAGTTTTAATAACGTAGAAGTTATACGACGCCTCCAAGTTCATGATAAATTCAAGATATCGTATTTTGAGCGAATGATTAGTGCCTACCGAATGTTCAGTCAATTTCTTTGTGATGCTGACTTTCCTTATGAAGCTTTTTACACAGAAGAGTTTGGGCGAGCCAGGGCCCTTACAGACTTAATGGCAGCTCTGTACTCTGTAGAAAACGAAATACCAGTCAGTCCAGAAACATGGGATGATGCTCAAAGTATTGTCAAGAAAGAATGCAACTGTTCTTGTCTTTACATATCATACTACGAACAATTGATACATCTGTGGGTTGTTAAAGGAGACAAACCCTTAATTTTCCGGCAAATGAAAGTAAACGATGTTTTTGGATCAGAAAGCAGAGTGGCTGACTTGCTTTGTCGCGTAAATTGCGAAGATCGATCCTGGCTTACTCCTGCTTATGTCTACAAAATGATCATTGCTCCTGTAGCCGACTATCTTGATGAGCCTGAAATCATTATTGTTCCTGATCGCCTCTTTTACCAAGTTCCATTTGCAGCGCTAGAAGATGAAAGTGGAAAGTGTCTATCAGAGTCTTTCAGGGTCCGCATCGTTCCCTCTTTGAGGACTCTAAAGCTTATTCAGGACAGTCCGCCAGACTATCACAGTCAGACTGGTGTGCTGATAGTGGGGGACCCTCATGTTGGTGAGGTGTTGTACAATGGAAAACTTCGGCAGGTATCGAGGCTGCCTTTTGCAAATAGAGAAGCAGAGATGATTGGAAAACTGTTCGTTACTCAACCTCTTCTTGGAAAACAAGCCACAAAGCAGGCGGTTCTTCAAAACATTCATTCTGTGTCTCTGATACATTTTGCTTGTCACAGTAACGCTGAAAGAGGTGAAATTCTTCTTGCTCCGCCACCCCTCACTGATAGGAAGCCTCTAGAAGAAGACTACTTATTGACTATGCAGAACATTTCAAAAGTTCAGCTGCGAGCCAAACTGGTGGTCCTTAGCTGCAGTGACAGTGCAAAAGGACAGATCGGTGCCGAGGGAGTTGTTGGAATTGCTCGCGCGTTTTTAGGATCCGGTGCACGCTCAGTGTTGGCGGCACTGTGGGCCATAGAAGACGAAGCAACAGAGCAGTTCATGAGTCGTTTCTACGAAAACCTTGTTCGTGGGGAAAGCGCCAGTGAATCCCTTCAACAGGCCATGAAGTGGATGAGAGAAAACGGTTTCTCCAAGGTGTCGCAGTGGGCGCCATTTATGCTTATTGGAGACAACGTGACGTTGGATATTCACAAGTTAAGGTCATCGAAAGGACAGTAGAAGTTGATGAACAAAACGATGGTCCTTTTCTCCACCTCCCTCGTGTTTGTCCTTACAAATACAGGATAAACTCCGCGTGTTTGTTAATTAGATAATTAAATGATAGGGCGATTTGTTCTGTACTACAGTAAAGATGTTTATGTAGATTTAAACTCAGTCCCTGATACCTGAATACAATAGGATAAGCATTTACGATTGACAATTCCGTTTTTGTCTTTGAAATAACTCACACAGAGTTGTCAGTTATAACAATTATTTAACTCAAGTTCGTTTGAGATCATATATTACAGTAACTTTTACTAACTTTTAAACTGTCTCCTGATGTCGGAGTTAGGCCAATTCTTTACAGTTTCTTCTTGTTAGGAGGAAACTTTTATTAGTTGTTGTTCTAGGAATATTTACTTTTAAATAACAGGACAGGTTTTGTCTAACAATACACATGTTTGTGTCCCAGATGACATGTAGTTTAAGAACTTGCACGACTTGTACGAGTCGTAACCGACTTGAAAACGGCTCCCTCTCTGCAACTCTTAATTCTAAGTGTCGCTAATGAGAGAGGGTTTTAGTAATACCTTATATTATTTCACTGAAATTTATTTTATTGACCCGGCACAATGTACAAATCGCAAAATGCACTGAAGGCTTTACTCACGATCGTGATTTGTACCACTCGTACAAGTTGTAGCAATCGGAATCACGATACAAATTTACGACTTGAAAAAGAGGCGAGTATTGGACACCCTCAAACATGATGACATTGAGCAGTCACAAACTTTAAGGGTTGAAACAAGTAGATACTACAATATACTTCGTGACGAAAATGTATGTAGTCACTATAACTATAACAAAATTGAAGATGAAACTCATTTTTAATTTTATTAAATTGCTTAAGCTACTCATTGACAAGAAACATGGTTTCAATTTCTAAAACAGATCTTAAAGTCCCATTTCTACGACTACTATCAAATAAGACCTTGTAATCAAATCTAATGAATTGCTTTCATGTATGTTTACGTCAGATGAATAAATAGAACAGTATAAATAGAATAATAGAACAGTAGAAATGGAATAGAACAGTAGAAGAACAGAATTATCTTATTGCAATGCGCTGTTAATACTGAGAAGAAATAAAAGTAACCAAGCAAGCTGTATTAATTTGTGGTAGTTTGCCAATAAAGCTTCAGTATTAAATTAATATTCGTGTCACAGTTCTTGTTTTCCTGCCACCGTCGCCGCCATTCTGCGAGTAGAGCATTCTTCGTCAAAAAAAAGAAGGCTCTGCCTGAATTGCGTCAAGCCTGTTAAGACGCCGCAGCCCGAACTTCTTATTTATTTGTTTTTAAACTTCGCCAACAGGCCTGGATCACTCACAGAGCAAGCTTCACTACGAGTCCACTTTTGGACTAGTCGATCTTGTTTCTCTCGTCAAACTGATTTTCGAGTGCGAGCATCCGTTTATTGATAAACCGATGGTCATAACTGAGCCCGCTGTACCAATTGCACTGGTACTGGGAGCTATAAGCCTGTGATGGAAACTGTATCCTAGCAACTTGCAGCGTATACCCAACAATAATGCTTACTCGATTCATGTAGAATCTTCCTTTAGTACGCCAAAAGTAAGCAATTGAAAGAAAGGCCCTGCTGTCAAATGGGTTTCATAACCTTACCACTTTAATAGCTATGATTTAAATCATTTCTCCGACAACTGGATGGAACCGCGACTCAGTTGTCCAGTAATCAAACGGTCAGGAAGCTATTCTAGCGCAAATTGTGTACTGAACAATGTTACTTTCTTCGTCTTTTATAAAATGATTTATTTTATACCATGTCGTACAGTAGTTTATCGCCTGAAATCAGTAACAAACCAAGCGAGTTTAAAAGTCCATTTAAACTAACTTTCTTAACCGGCGAGCACACTCTCCGCGCGAAGCGAGCCGCGAAATAACGCGCGAACAAGAGGCGTAGCCTCGAGGGCTCGCCCGCGTCTCGTACTCACGTCTCTTTTCGCGTGCGGATCTCGCGTGAATACTCGCGACTCACTCAAATGGAAAGCTTACTCGCAGGCAGTTACCTTGTATAAGAAAAGATTCACTTTAAAGTGCAAATCTGACTCACTTCTTTGTTACACAGAATCAGTTTCAAATGCAATCTCTCTTTCAACTGCATATTCACTCTTACCCTAAACAGCAGACTCATTTTTTTTGGGAATTAGCTCACTTTCAGATACACACGAGGCAGTCAAACTTGCTTTCGAGAGCTGGCTAATTTTCCAGTGCAGACTCGCTTTCAAGAACAAATAAAAAAGGACAGAGTTTACTTCATGGAATTAGTTTATCGCCAGATGTCATCTTTGATGTCATCAAGTCGACAACCAAAAAAGCAACGACAGACAAGGAAAAGCGAGAACGGCGTAAGCTGTCGACTCCTTTCCGTGCTTTACCAAAACAAAAAACCAAGGTAAAATGACTCAATTAAGTGTTTTGAGAAAAGCTAGACAACCGCTGGTTAATTTCAAATAAATTTCATTCAAGAACCACAGAGTCATCATTACGAATTCAGCTTGATGTAAAGTAAGTTAAAGACTGACTTGACAATGTCAAAGCAGAGAGTTAGAGTAGTAAAGTTCATGCCATTCTCAAGTGTTCAGCTTCTCTTGGCGTTAGAAAATATGAAACGGCAATCTAATCCTTACGGCAAGGCGATAAAGAAGTAAACAAAAGAATAAAACAAAAAAATATATATTTTAACAAATTTGCCCAATATTTCGGTTTAAAAACAAACCTTCTACAGGGGCTATAAGAAAACAAAAATTAAACTAGCTTTTATGTACTGATCCAGGTCTACAACTATGAGATCCGGCACCACTCATTGGTTTGTCGCTGTGGATTTACTGATCTTTTATATATTTTCTTGGTGTCCTGTGACTAAAGCTCCTATTTCGTAAGACGGTTAAATGTTTTCTAAATAAACAAAATTTATGGACAACCTGCACACTCATGCCTACATCCATGCGTAATTAAACTAAAATTCAGTTTTGTAATATCTCCTAGCCTGAATTTCCGACGTCACTTTGAGTCGCTTAGGCCTATTTCAAACGTCGTGCCACTGCCGTGCCGAACTCAATTGATCGAATTAAATTCGACTTTAGCACGGCAGTAGCGCGACATTTGAAACCAATTCTTGCTACTGCCGTGTAGCACGGCAAAGCTTGCCGTGCTACACAGCAGTAGCTTGACTTGGTTTCAAACGTCGTGCTACCGCCGTGCCGAACTCAATTCATAAATTTTAAATACATTAGAATACATATAAGAGTTTCCTAAACCGTTTCTTTATTTTTGTGATTTGTTTTCGGCAACAGCCGTTCTTTTCGACTGAATTAAATTCGACGTCAGAAACCAAATTGTGCTAGTGTCGTGCTGCAGTCGAGCTTCACGGCAGTAGCACGACGTTTGAAACAGGCCTTACTCCTTCTGTGACATTCTCGGACTCGCTTTTTACTCCACCTTTCCTTAAAATGTCGCATGACTATGTAAACCTGTCAACTGTTTTATAAACAAACATTTTTTTCGAGGGCTAATGACAAAATTTCCATAACTCTAGACTAATCACCCAATCTACAATCGATCAGCCAGTTAAGTCAATTTTTAACATACCCCGCTGTCATTCTGTTTTGGGTTTTGTTTTTGTATTCATGACCCTTTTTTTTTTTCGGAAGACTTTAGCCGTTTAAAACGCTCCTATGCCAAAAAACACAACAACAACAATCAAGCTAAAACTGACAAATGTAAAGTTGCGAGAAAACGTTGACACCCTACGCCAGTCAATTCTACAAACTGCTGCATCATCCGGATTGCTGCATGCATGCATAAGTGAAATAAAATCGTCAGTTTTGCAATGATCCCCATTCTTGGCCTTGTTTTTTTTTATTTCCAACGTGTCCCCAATAACTTGCAAATGGCTCTGTAATTTCTCTTAACCTACGAACCGTTTTATAAACAAGATACTACAGCTATTGACAGTAACGGATAACCATAATTATCATAAATTTAGCCCAATCTACCATCGAATAGGGCTGCGTTATCTGCAGGTCGTAAATTCGAGCAGAAATAAATGCATAAATGTGCATTTAGTTACGGTTAGAAACCCACGCTAAACAAGAAGTGCCAGAAGCCTTTCAGCGTTATGAAATCTGCAGGAGAATTTTGTATAGTGTCATTATCATGGCTCGCCTAATTTGTCGCATTCTATAGCAATAGATAAATGGATTAACAGAAGAATTAATATTGACAACTGGAAGAGCAAAGTTTATGCCAATCCAGCTGCAATTCGTGTAGTCGTAAGATTTGACAACAAGCAAGCAGATCGAGTACGGAAGAAAACACAAAAGAAGAACACAATGTACTACGAACATGTTAAAAGTGTTTCGTTTTCGCTGGGTCATCTTCTCATGGTTTCTAGCGTTCATTTCAGTACTTATGATTTGTCTCCGGTGATAACGAATGATTCGATAAATTTTGATGTAAGCCACGAATGAAATTAGAAGACACAGAAGTATTCGAGTGGAAAAGAAATGAGATCGGTATTTTGGAGTGAGCCACACACAAATGAAAGGCAATGTTCCACCAATAAGCCAAAGCGTTATCAGAAAATTTCGCGCTCTTTTTACTGTAACTATGTCCTCGTAACGTAGATGAAGACAAATGCGATATACCGCTCTATACTTACGCTAACAACAGCGCCAAATGAGACGGATGTTAAGACAGAACCGAAAACGCTGACAGCTACAGACGTCAATTCAAACAGGTGAAAGTACCTGCTCCAGTTTCAGCGAAGGAGAGCAAAAATGCGATAAAGAACGGCTGGACGATTAATCCGACTCCCAAATCCGATAATGCAAGCCCAATCAACAACAAGTTTGCTGGTGCCTTGCGAACAGAGTGTGATCTCC
>NC_133204.1:45315671-45423171 GCF_958299795.1 Porites lutea | reverse complement strand
CGCCCTGAGTGAGAAGTAGCAATGAAAAATAAATAACAACGTTGACGTATATATTTGAAGGGTGCGGAAAACTTTATGCAGAAAAGAACGGCTGGTGTTTTTACATTTCAATTCGCGGTAAATAGTAAGACAAAATTCGCTTACGAAAGTGTAGGTATTCATGATCAAAGCCGAAAACTTTGCATTTGCGTGTTATTCGATCGTAACGAGAAACTAAGTAAGCTTTTCAAAGAAGTAAACGACGGTACTCTACATTATACTGCGAGCAGGTGCTTCTTTCTGGCATGGCCTTTACCATTTGCAAAGTCGTTCGCGTGGCTTGTCAGTCCCGCAGTTGTTTACGCAAACGACTTCGCAGATGCTAAAAGCTATGCCAGAAAGAAACCTCTTGCTCGCAGGGTACTCTACATGCCCAAAATTTTGGTTACTAACAACTCACGGGAGAACATTCTTGATACAATATATAATGCCTGTTTATTGTTAATGGAAACAGGAACAAAGATACTTTTGCCATCCGCTTTACTTGTTACATCGTAAAGTTGTATACAATGTATGAAACATTGCCCTGCGAATATCCCTCATACGGTAACAATAAATAATTGGATTTAGAGTAGAGTTTATGTTTACAATTGTCAGTGCAAAGTTAATTGCAGTCCAATTCTCTTTTGTGTATCCAGTGATTTTACCCAAGGCGAGGCAGACCAAGTAAGGCGCGTAACAGCAAATAAGCACACAGTAAACCAGAAACATGTTATACGCGGATTTTTTGCGGTTACCAAAGTGGTTAGAGACCTCCCTTTGCCTTACGTCGTTTGCTTCTATTTGTTTGAGATGAGAACGAACGATGCGGTGTATCTTTACGTAAGCCACTGTGGAAATCAGCAAACAAAGTGCAATTCCGACCACGAAATAATGCGATTTATATTCAGGAACAAAGAAAACCAAGATTATAGGGGACAGACCACCTAGAAGCCACAAAACGACGAGAAAACGTCGAACACGCTTCACTGTGAAAATCTCGTCGTAGCGCAGATGGAGGTGAAGTGAAAGGTAGCGTTCAACGCTTATTGCTGTTACCGTTCCAAAGGATACACACGAAAGACAAGAAGCAGTTAAATTCAACCCAACCGCATAAATACAAGTAAATTTATCGGCACCGTGGAAAGCAAATGAGAACAAATAAGCAATGAAGAAAGGCTGTACGACCAAACCAACGCCTAAATCTGACAATGCTAATCCAATTAACAGCATGTTCGCGGGTGTACGAAGCTGATACGACCGCCATATTGAAATTATAACAAGAACATTGGCCAGTGTTGTGATAATGCAAAACGGAACGTTAAGAATGGCGTCTATGATGAATCCTGTTTTAAAAGGATCGTTTCCTGCTGTTGACATGTAATGGTAACCCTTAAAGCGGTTACAGAATTTGTCCGCAGAATGAGCAAGTGAAATCTTTTCCATATCGAAGTCCTAACGAGCAGTAGATCCTCCTTCACTAAGTAAAACAACTCGAAAGAGCAATATTTGACCACTGCCCCGGGCTTTTGGTTTCCATGTCATGCTGTTTGCGTACGTTGTTTGACAACGGAAATGTTATTAACAAAGGTGAAAATGAAATATTAGCACCAAAATGGAAGTCATTGTCATAGTTTAAGCATTTTCTTGATCATCTGGATTTAAGTGACAATTTTTATACCTATAAAACATTTCTTGCACCTTATATAGCCAACAAACCCACGCAAAACGTTTATTAAAGGTAGAAAGATTGGGCACAAAACTTGACCTCTTTGAAAAACATTCTTCACTTAAATATCTTAGAATCCATAACTTCATTGAACTAAATAAAGATATATGACGATGCGTTTTTCTTAGACATGCTCCTAGTTTCACAAAATTAAACCCCTTGAAAAAGTACTTGGCTACAGCAACTCTCGTGTTACACTCTTTTTTTTTATAAGAATATATTTTATAAGAATATCGAGGCTGAAATTTGCGAAATTTTAAGAATATTTTAAGAATAAAGCCGAGGCTGAGTGAGATTTTGAAAAGGATAGATATAATTTTGTGTGTTGAAACATCTGTAAATACAATACAATTTTATGTTTTTAACTTAACCGTATAAAATTATTCCTTTCTCTTAACGGCGAAACTAGCCAACAAAACGGAAAAACCTGCACTAGCTATAGCAAAATGTTCAACGCTAATGACAGTTCGATGAACGGTACATGTAATACATATGTACAGTATTCAGCAGAGATCTAGATACCAAACACTTGTAATTGATACCCCAATAAATTCTAAAACGAAAATGTCATAAGCTATAATTTAAGAATAATACAAGAATATTTTCAGCCTAAAATCGGCAGAAAAATAAGAATATTCAGCCTGGGCCGGAAAAACAACATTCTTATAAAAAAAAAGAGTGTATTTACTGTCGTCTGATGCCAAAGTTCCCGCGAGGCTGGACGTGTAAAATGTATTATCTGTTTTATTTTTTCACGCTAAAAGGCAAACTCATATCATAATCAATGCGAGTTTTGTCAGCTGCGTGTTTTAATTTGCATTTTTGCCCTTTTTTTTTTCTATGAAGCAGAATTCAACGTCTTTTTATTTGGAGGAAAGGTTAGACAAATTTTTCGTCGAAAATATAGAACTTCGAGACTCTCGAAACATAACAAGGGACCACTAAGCTTTAAGGGGTCGTAGCAAAAATTTGTTTTCATTAATGTAACATCCTCGCTTCTCGGGTGAATTTAAACTACATCGATAGGAATTTATCCCAAATATTAAAACAAGATGATATTAATTTAATTAATTCTTTGTTTATAAGATACGAAGCAGATTTCATAATAATTCATGATCCATTCGTTAACAGATAGTTACTTATGCATCAGTCAATTCCACCTGCGCCCAGCCCCCTCCCCCCGGGCAACTGCGGGGCATTTGCCCGCCTTGTCAGTCCCGGGGGTGGGGCATTTGCAAATGTTGCACTGCCCGGGGGCCGGGCATTTGCCAACCTCCGGGCCAATCCCGAGCTTTTGTCACGCACGCGGTTTCCTATCAGAATATAAGGTTTTACTGGAAGAAAAGCAGATTGACTCATTTGTCAAGGACAGAAATAAATTGTAGAGGGTTGTAAAGGCATTTTCTCGATTTTAAATGTATGTATGCATTTCTTCATTGCTTATCAAGCCAGAATTACGTAGCGAAATTGGAGCTATCGATGTGAATCAACGTTTTTTGGTTATTGAATCAAATTTCTGTTGATATTATTTGAAGAACATCCTTTCATATTTATAAAACTATTCATAACATATAACTTTACAGCGCTCTATTAATTTTAATGTCAATAATTTTATACCAATACTAAAACCATATTAAAACTGGTGCATGTCGTGGCGGCGTAAAAGTCTTAATTAGAATCCTCGCGCTATTACAAAAGAAGACGTTAATTAAACCAAAAAAATCGCACATTAAAATGCTTAAAACAGCACTATTTGACTGTGCGATCAATGAAAAATGTTGCAGTGTTGACGGAGGACGGGGCATTTGCCCTCTTTTTTCGTCCCCACCCCGGGGAATTTGACAGCTCAAGAGTCCCCACCCCCGGGAATTTGCCATCCAAGGCAAAAAAAATGCTAATGCTGATGCATTAGTATTTGGGCCTTACTAGGAAAATTATTTCAATTTTGTTTTATGATTTGCAGCAGTATTAAAATTGAAACAGAAAATGAATTTCTTCTTCGATTTGATAACATCCACAATCCTGGCAAACTCTATTGATTCTTTATATTTGGTTTTGTATCCGCCAATCTCGATCATGAGACAGTTGTGGTTACTTAACTGTATCTCAGGTGTTTTTCTTTTAAGGAGAAATATTTTGAAGTGGCGTATTCATCTCTATTTTCGTTTTCTTAATGATAATCGTACTTGTAAACAAATACGAACCAAGCTTTGTAATCGACTGACATGCACCCATCCAAACCTCTTACTTCATTGGTCCCTATAACCTGCACTACCTATTGTTTTCAGGGATAGGGGCATTGTTATGTCGCCATCCCTATTGTTTTCCCAGCCAATCACAAACCTTGTTTGGAATAGGTACAGGTCGGCCCTTTTAATTATTACTTTTAAGACCATACATGGCATGTCACCTAGCTACATTTTAGTGATTTAGTTAGCATGGGTCCTGTTCTGAATATTCATTAAAATCGAATAAAAGCATTGTCTTAGAACGTCTTAAGGGGCGCATACTTGAAACCTTAGACGCTTGATCGTTTTCCGCTGCCGTCCCTATACAGGTACTATACAGGGCCAAATAAGACTGAAATTGTTCTTTATTTGGGTGTATCTTGGCTACGAAGCACTGACACAAAACTCTTGAATTTTTTTTCCTACCATGGCCGGTCATACAGGATAGCAACTTATTTCTAATGTGAGCAATGCTTTAGTTTTGAGCTGAAAACGTCGCCTTCGATGGTGCATCAGCCACTTTGGATTAAACAGAGAGTAACCTGTAAGTTCGGTAGAAAGTCCTATGACCACCTACCCCTCCCCTAAGTCACAATTTCGCCCTGAGTGAGAAGTAAGTGTTAGTATTGACTTAGCGGGGGAGGGGGGGAGGTGGTCAGTTAACCATTATTACGGCTACAGGATTAAACTAAATTCGGTATAATAAACAGGAAGAGAAAGAAGGCCTTTCTTTCTCAACTACCACAGTCATTCTGGGTTTTATTTTTTTCTATAAATTAGACCCATGATCACTATGTTAACTCTCACTTAGATATGAATAGACCTCTTTAGCTTGTATGTTATAATTTCTAAATGAAGTTAATGCTTTGTCTTTTCATAAATTATGCATACATATGCACCTAAATAAGACAAAGGGTTGACAAAGGGTGGATTCATTTGCAACATACGCGAAAATATCTGTCGCATTTCCCCGATGGAATTTTTCATTGTTTTTCACCAAAAGTTTAAAAGAAACAGTTCCCTGAAGTATTATTACATGACCTTCATTGGAACATAATTAATAGAGGTGACTGGTTAGGAAAGCCGGCAAACATCAAAGTTGAAAACAACGGTGTTGTAGTTTATGTTCAGGGAAGCTCCCTGACCGTACACAAACCATTGTTTTTTGCTCACAAATTGTGACTGAATAAATTATTGCGATGATTCTATTGGTCAGTAAGTTCAAAATGATTAGAATGCTATTGAACGTTGTGTACGGTCAGGTCCAAAAGAGCTAACAAAAACATATAACAAAGGAGTCTAACGGGTTTCATAACCATTCAACTTTAATAAGTATGATTGGAAAAACAAAACAAACACGCTAAAGAGGTCTACTGGCCATTCTGACGTTAGCGCGAGATTGCGCGAGACTGAGTTGATGTTGTTTAAAACTGCACTATGGGAACATGATAGTCCTTTTGTGCAGTTGACCAAAGCGGAAAATACCATTACATTCTTTACATTCCCGTTTGGGAGGCGCTTCATGTAAACCCCACTTTTGCAATGTCTTTTGTTCTCTGCACGATTCGCACCTGCAATGCATCAGCTCCTTGTAAATTTACATAAACTGTACGTGCAATTTGTGGAAAAAAACAAACTGGCAAACAAAAAATACTGCAAAAGTAAGACTTGCATGAAGCCCCACCCCAAACGGCAGTTTAAAGAATACTACGGTATTTTCCGCTCAGGAAACACCTACTAAGTAGCTAGCGCTCCCTTGAAATTGGCTTGGGTAAAACAGGAACATTTTGAACCTTACTGAACGGAAACCAGTTCACAATTAATTACGTCTCCAAACAACGGAGAATCTGACAAACCGGAGAATGAGTATATAAACAATGAACGAATCACTATGTTATTTTTTGCCGCCGCGGTATCCCCTTGACTTCCCACTATATTTTTTTCTACGGCCACGTCCGTAAACTTTATTATACGATCCTCTATAATGTCCCTTTTTATTAGAACCTCCACCGGAACTTCCGTACTCCCCACGGTTATCGTATTGTCCATAACCCCTACGGGTATCCGACCCTTTATATCGTTCTTGATTTCCCCGCCTCCTGCCGCTCTTCTCCTTTTTGAGGTGTTCAAACTGATTCTGAAAGTCCACGCCACTGGTACAATTTTCTGTAAACTGGAAGCACTTGATTGGTGAATCACTAACAGCGTCCCAGTCAAAATCATCATTATCGTCGACCTCACTGCATTCTGCTCCAGAACTTTGTAAGGGGACAACCAAGTCTCTCTTTTCTTGTCTACCAACCCTTAAAATGTGGTACAGTAACTGCTTTATAAGGTAGTTGTGTGTTAATAAGAAAGATAGAGGCATACAATTTTATCTAAGTCGCGGGTTTACAATCATGCAAAGTTAGCCAACATTTCCCCAACTTAAAATTGCAAATAAAATAAGATTATTTTTAAAAACTTTGAAACAAATAGAATCATGTAACATTACTGTCGAGTCATTGTTGCAGAAATGGTCCCACCCCAGGGTTTCAACCAAACAATCATCCCAACTACATACCAAGTAAAGAATACCATTTGAAAGTACAGATTTCATTGACCCGAATTTTTTTCTTGCTTGTATTTTCCCTTGAATCTCTCTGATGAAGGAAAAGCGCTCGAGATAACACCTTCTGTGTCTTTTTAATAAAAAGGTGGTAAATTGACGCTTGATTAAATCCAATCACTTGATTAAACCCAATTTTTGTGTTTTATTCCACTCCGACGTGGCACTCACAGTTTGTTTCAAACAACAGCTGACTGGAAGCAATGGAGGTGGAAAGAGGGGCACTTTCGGAATTAAATTAAACAAGTTATATTAGAGTATATTCACCTTCTGTGGTCACTCCTGCCGCCTTCTCTACTTGAATCTTTTGCCGTAACAACTGAAACAAAACAACGAAAGGCAAGAGCTGAAAAATAGATGTGAGACGTGGATGGAGATAGACAACACTTGAAATCAGAGAATCGGACAAAAACATACTCAGGCCCGGTCCACACGTATCCGGATACGATTTTTCGAAAAAAGGGAATTTTTCGTCTGTTTAGCCCATAACTCCACACGTAAGAGAGCGGGGATGCAGAGCGACTATGGAAAAGAAACACCAGGTAACGTGAACCAACCTTCCACCTTTCGAGGAGCACCCCCCGTCCTTTTCCTCTCCTCCAGCTCCTCTTCAGCATGTTTCTCATAAATCTCCTTGGGAATTCTCTCCTCACACATGGCACAAAGAATAGTTGACTCATCGCTGTCTTCGCTATCAGAATCTCTCAGCCGCCGAGACTTTCTGGGTTTGGAGCTTTTCGATGACGAGAGCGGTCGCTTCTTCTTCCATCCACCAAGCTGCTCGAGTGCCAGTTCGTTTTTGTCTGTTTCTTGTTTTCCTTCTTTCCTGGATCCTGTTCTCTGTCGCCGGGACACACGTTGAGCTCCATACTGCACCATAAGCGCATCGTCATCCCCGTCAGATGAGCTGCTACACGATTCTATTTCGTCCGTTTTTGTCGTTTGGTTTTCTTCGTGTGATTTGGAAGAACTGCTCTTAATTATTCTATCATCGTCACTTTGTCTGGACGTTTCAAGGGGAATGTAGTCACCATACGGTTTTGAGGTATTTCCTTTAAAGAGATGAAAGAACTTGGTTTGCTTGATGATTTACTAGTATATAACTAACAGAAGAAAAGTTTTCGAGTAGAAAACACAAGCCACAAATGATGCAACAAGGTCATTCTAGGATTACGCTACGCGCGGAAAGCTTGCAAATACGAAAAATTTATTCTTAAAAGATTTTCAAGGGATAATCTGGGTTCCCTGCTTTGATAGTTTTCTAGTTTATGTTGGAACATAACAAGACTTTTTCATCAGTATTTATTACTTAAACTTTTTATCCTACGTTTTTTCATGCAGTCAATCAATTAAACAATCCAACAGGTGGTCCACCAAATCGGTCTTATTCATTCAGTGTATGATCAATAAATTCTTTTTACCTCCATACGTCTTCTGGGGCCTCTTTTTCCCGGAACTGAATAGAATAAAAACAACAAAAAAGAAAAATACATCAATAGCTCTAGCTACTTGACAGGATCTGGATGGGGCGTCCTGATCACTCATTTCCGCTCCCTTTTCACGGCAATCCCGAATTCTCGAACTTCTACAATTTCTATCCTAAATATCCTTTTCTTTCCCAATCCGCGTCCCAGGCCAGGATTTTGGGGAATCCCGCTTCCCGCGCGGGCAGCGCTCAAATCCCTGACTCAGTTCGTTTCGCATACGGAATAAAGTAATTTTTTACAATACGATCATGGGAATAGATTATCATTTTTGGGGGAAAAATATTGTTTGTACTCATCGCTAACCTTCTCACTCCCTTAAGGGCTTCCGGTCCAAAAACATACCATATTCAAGACACTAAATGCAGTGGCGGATCCAGGGGAGAGTCCCGGGGCTGCCAAACAGAGGACCAAAGGGCCGAAAATGAAACTTTTTGGAGACCGCCCCCCACCCCCTCCCCCCCCCCCCCCCTTATCTGAAGGTTTGGATGAAATGGTGAAATAGTATACGTTAACATTCAAAACCCTGAAAACCAGACCCTGTTCAGAGGCACATACCCGATTAGTCAAAAAAGGGTCAGTCCCCCGAACAACTGTAACACACTTATGCTTATTTTTCTGACATGGAAATCCATGATAACAAAGCGTAACCATGACGATATAACCACGTCGCCATCACTTGACCTACCTCGAGGGTTCTTCGTTCACTTTAACGAAGGCTATTTCAGTCTCGAAACGTAAGCTTTGAATCTGTATTGTGGTTTATTGATTTTATGAATTCGGTTGATAAAACTAAATTTTTTTGGCACTTTTTACGAGTCAAACCGGACCGGTTGTGTCAAACGGCTAGTGAATAAACGGCGCCTTTCTGAAGAATCGTGTACATAAAAATATTGAGATACACCAATCTGAAGAATCGTGTAGATAAGAAAGGTGGGGCTGTTTACAAATAGACCAGTTCCCAATCAATAAAAGAGTGACCATCGTGAGAGAAACGATAAACGAACAACTGGATAACTATAAAAAAAGAAAATTTTTAGAACACCAACAATAACTTTGGTGACTGAGTAGTCATTAACTAAGCATAAACTATGACCAATAATAAAAAATATAATTCTATCTATGAATTGAGGTATCCAATTCTTTGTCTTTTTATATATACATAAAATGTGGAACCAACCCTTTAAATCATTACATATTAGAAAAACAGATAACAAAAATACTCATCTATTAACCTTGTGCAAAGAAGAGAAATGTTTTCAAGCAATGCAAATGATCAAGGGAACTCTGAAATAAAATTGTCTTAATAAGATAATAGGATCCCTTTCCTCAATAGAAAAGAGATGAAGGAAATCCTGGAGTTTCCGTCTGTAACTTGCTCAAAAAGAGGAAAAGGGCGCCTAATATAAGTGCCATTTTCAGGCCGTGCGTCAGATCAGGTCGGTGTGTATCGAACTGCACTATGGGAATGTTTTAGGGACGCCATCGCTTCTTTTATTAGGGAACTTTGGCAACGACAACGGCAACGGCAGCGAAAACGTTACCGCTAAAACGAATTCCCGTTTTTTCAAACTTTATCAGGTTTATTACAACTCACTTAAAATGTCAAATGTAGGCAGATTTCTCTGGAGTCAAATTCTTGTGTTTAGAGAGAAAAAGGGAAATTCCGCCGTCGTGTGTTTAAATTTACATTCTCCATAAAACGTCGCATAAGGAAATTTCACGTCGTGGTCGTGCAGTGACGGCAAAGAAATGTATCAAAAAGTGTGCCGCACGTGCAAAGTTGCTGCTTTGCATAATAAACCTATTGCTTCTTTGAAGTTCTCTTTGCCGTCGCCATCTTCGTCACTAAAGCTTCCTATTGCCGTTATTTGGGTCTAAATTGGTCCCATAATGCAACTCAACACATGTCAAAAAGCATGGTAGTCTCCTCCGCGCATGCGTGACTCCGGCCCCAGCGGAGGCGCATGAGACTAAAATTCTGATTTGTATCATTAGGGACCGTAAGCAACAACGACGGCAACGGCTACGGAAAGGTCACTTAAAAAGTCAAGTCGCGCTGCTTCAAACTTTATCGCGCTTATTTCATCTCGCTCAGTTCGTCAAATGTTGGCAAATTTTCCTGGAGTTAAATTGTACAAGGCTCTATCGAATCTCAGGAACAGAAAAAGAAGGTCGTGAAGGTTCACGTCCTACACAAAACGTAAAATAAGGAAGATTCACGTCGTAGTCGTGCAGTGACGGCAAAGAGATGTACAACAAGGGGGTTGCACGTGCAAAGTTGTAGTTTTGCTAATCTAAATCTACTGCTTTTTTGACGTTCTCGTTGCCCTCGTCGTTGCTTTACCTCTCTATTCTCTTACACACGCCCCTGCACAAGGGTCTTTCTATAAACTTTAGCCTCACTTGCAGTGAGGGTGGGCGATGGTATGTCCTAACAGGTCTAGCTGCGAGGAAGCTCTCCGGGCGCTCTGGCGGCGGGGCGGGAAAAGGAAGGACAGCTTGCAACTGCCTCTCTGGAATTTGAATTCCACCTCAAATTCCCCTATGGCTCCCCGTCGAGCTGTCAGAATTCCACCAATCAGCGCGAAGCGGATACGAGCGCGAATGTAAACAAACATTGAAAAACACGTGCCAAGGTTAATGACGTCATTACTAATGTCATCTCCGCCAATTAGCATTTCGCATCGACTTTTCCGATGCAGATATTCAAATTCCAGAGAGGCAGCTTTTCCCTCCCCACCGCCAGAGCGTCCCGGAGAGCTTGTTTGCAGGTTAACAGGTCCTCTATTTTACTCATACGTCATCTATCGTAACGTTAAGGGATCAGTAGGGAAGGATTAAACTATTATAAGTGTTTAGACGTCTCTATTATTCAACTAATACTATAATCCCCACTAGCAACTATCATAGTCAAGCCGTCTTTTCTCTGCTCCCTAGAAAAGAAAAGTAGCACCCATTTCATTGCGACCAACATAGTACTTTATGGTCATAATTATATTACAGCTAAAAGTAGAAAGAAAAAACTGATAAAGACCTTGATGAATCAAGCCAGCTGCAGACCTCCTCATCTACTTCTCTCTCATATCCGCTCCGTTCACTCTCTGATTCTGTTCTTACGGCTGCTCTTGTTGTCCTGGTATGTTTCCTCGCCCCCTCAGCAGAACTCTGATGAAAACCTTTAAACTTTCCTATTTTTCCAGTCTGTCCAGAAGAAGAAACGTTCTTTTCAAAATCAAGATTTTTCTTGCCTGATTCTGGTGGTTGGTTAGCTTTTTCAAGGATCTTCCTTTCAGCCAATGGAGACCGTTGAAGGAAAACTTTCAGGTTTTTTAACTGGCCTCGTTCACCAGATAAAGTTTGGTATATTGCGCGGGGACCAGGACTGAAAAAGAGCAGCCTAAGTTCAGAATGGTTATACTTTAGATCTACTTGAATGAGCAAATTTCTTATTGATTTAATGAAAACTTGCTCATTCAAGTTGTCACAATACGTTAAATAAACTCACTTATTAGCTATTTTTAGAAATGACTGACAGCTTACTCTTGGTTAACCCTTCAAGAATCAATACCCACATACAAATTCTCCATACTGGTTTCCATACATTACCTTGAAGAACTAGTTGAGAGAATTTGTTTCACTTACTCTCATGTATTATTCTCATTGTATTACTGATAGACATCTGTTGGAAAATTTGAATTTGCTTAAGACCTTTTACTCCTAAAAGGATCGGAAACCGACAATCACTACTTGCAAATTTTGCAATCTAGTTTCCAAATACAGCAAATCAAATGTTACCAAGCTAAAGAACAGGTTTGTACATTAAAAGATGACACTACAACGTTACAAAGCATACTAAACAAATATGGCCATGTAAAAAAACAGATAAAGAGTTTTCATCTGAATGATCAGAGTTTGTCTAAAGTTAGATGTACCTTACATGTTAGGCTCGATTACCAGCCGCTGTTCGGGAAAATGAGCCCGGACCCGGGAGACGGCGGAAATCGAGCCTACTTACATGTCAGCTTCGTAGCTGAGTTTGGGAGAGAAAGGGTTTTTCGACACAACTATAGTTAACAGCTTAGGCTACGAGGAACTTTAGCTACACTTGCATCCACAATTAAGAGAGGACATCAAAGCAGGAGTAACACATTGCTTTACAGCACTCTCAGTATCTGCTTACTTCCCTGCTTTGTAGAGATTAAAACATTCAGTAGACAATGCGCAGAATTCATTGTTTCCATGTGTTTTCCAGTCTGATGCACGTCCACATGGCAAACAGTACAAAATATCCAGACATTCACCTTGTCACACCTGATGTACCAGCCATCTCCCTCTGGGTTTGTGAATATGATGCCTTGGGGGGAGGTGAGGGTGGGCCTTGACAGTCTGATGCATGTGTTTGTATCTCAGATGAAGGAAAATGACGATAGCAAAGAGGACACTCAACAGTCGATTCCTTGTGTCCATCACCTTCGTTCACAGAGGATGCAGCGAAAGAGCTAAAACATGACATGATAATATGATTCAATACTGACATTAATAAAAAACTCATGTTTTTCCTTCCCTCCACAGTGGCTTGCTAAAGTATTGATCCATGCCTTGTCTGATAATACTTCAAATTATTGACCACTCCCCCCGCCCCCTTCCCCCTCATACAGACTTGTAACTTATAACCCGTGGTGGTGCAACAACTTCTAGTCCATACCATTGAACCAATGGGTTATTACCTTAATTTTCCAAATATAGTGAAGCATTCAATGGGGGGATTGGAGCCAATCAGAAATGACAAAATATTTTGAATGAATAATAACAGTGATTAGAAAACTATCACAGACAAATAATTTGTCTAAACATCAAACAATAACAATGCTCAATAATGACCTTGATGACAGGGTATCTCTTGGTGGCTTTCCTCTGGTCAACAGCCGCTGTCTTCTTTCAGCTGCTGCAGCTGCTTTATCTGCTGCTTCAGAACGCTTTTGTCGGGCATTCTGGCTATCTTCGCTGTCCAAATCAATAGTGAAACTGTCACCTTCCCTCTTAACTGTCCTTTTTGTGGTTGATGTAAACCCTTCTGTCGAACTGTTATTGGAGAGTAACTCTGGCTCCAAAACACCTTGATTTTCAGTGGTTAAGGTGTCAAGAACACTTTTTCCAAGGTTCTCTTGAGATCCACTTTGTGTCAGTATTGATTGAGAGTCTGGTAGGGCAAGATTGTCAGCATCTACAACAGACTCTCCTAATTTACTGCCCTTTTCTTCCTTTGATGAAGAACCATCAACATCAACTGAAGTGTCTCCTTTTGTACGATGAAGAGAAAAAATTGGCTGAGACATATCTCTTTCATCATCAGTTGAATCATCATCTAAAGGATGCAGGATACTTCTGCGTTTTGGAGGCTGAATGTTGTCTGCTTGGTTTTCATCAACTTCCATGGAGATTGCATCATCTTTGTTTGTCTGATTGTCCGGCTGATTTACCTCTTTTGTTCCTTCCTTTTTATCTTTGACTTTACTTTCACTTGTTTTGAAATCTTTTTTTGCATTATTATCTTTCCCAGGTGATTTAACTGAGGCACCAAATGTATTTGACTGTAGTTCACTTGCATTAGCGTCCAAAATAACACCAGCGCCAAATAAGACATCTGAATTACCATTTTGCACAGATATGTTGGTATCCGCAGTTTTAATTTTAGCATGCGATTTTGTTGTTTTGCCATCATTTGAAAGTCCCAGGTTAGACTTACTTGACATTTGCTTTTTAACAGATGATGTTTCATCATCTTTAGGTTGTAAATTTTGTTGATCTGCAGACCCACTAGCAGAACTACTGTCATTTCTTGTTAAAAGACTGGCTTTCTTACTTGACGTAATAACGGAAGGTTTTGGTCGCACGTCATCCAAATAAGTTTTCAGGAATTCATCACCGTCACTGTCACTGTCTACTTTATATGATGTTTCATGTGTGGTTGTGCTAGTCGATGTACTGGTAGCTGCTTGTGTTGTCAGTTTTGCAGAACTTCTCAAAGTTCTTCTCCTATAGGAAACATCTGAATCTGAGTTATTTTTAACGCTTGTGCCAGTTGCTGCAGAAATGAAAAGAAAAAATTAGATGTGTCTTTGTCATGAATCTTGAAGATTACATTTTTATTTTTATTCAAGGCATGGAAAGTTAACCCTTTCACACCCAGAGTTTGCCTAGTCCCTAAGCCTCATTATTCCACGCGGCCAAGGCATTCGGGTCACGTGGTCCAAGCACGCCTCGGATACGTCACAGAAGTGAACTGACCGAGAGGAGTGAAAGATAAGGTCTTGTAAAGTGGCTCTTAGGCCCAGTTCAAATACTGTTATCAAACTTTTCATGTATTAAGATTGATGTTTGAATCAATCAAGTCCAATCGAGCTAATTTGGGTCCACTTGTGAAATAAGTTCAACTGACCCACATGAGAACTTCAACAGTGGATTGACTTTGTTTTCTACGTCAAACTTTTCATGTGCAGAATCTAATGCATAAAGTACTATAATTAATTTTTACTGGCAAGCATTGTAGACCATTGTACATTGTGAAAATGAATTTAGTCTGCCTAATTAAGTATGACATCTGAATCAACCATCAAACTTAAACATATATCATTTAGGTCAACCCAAATAGGTAATAAGTTTGGTATATGAAAAGTTAGATGTTTGAACTGGGCCTGACTCTTCTGTGGACAAAATCCTACTGTGTGACCATTCATAAGAAACCTCTTTAGTAGTAGCTTTGCATGGAACTATTTGTTTCTTGACATTTTACAAAATGAAATTTGGATGAATTTTGACTTTAACCACGTTTGGGAGGGAGAGGGTTAAAGAGTACAAACACAGAACAGTCATGTGTATAAATTCCAAATGCCCTTTAGCTCTAAGAATGCCCTTAAATTCTCCTTTTTGCTGAGGACTTATAAGGAGTGGAATCAGCTCCCAGCTGAGGTAGTGTTATCTCCATCGCTAACTGTGTTCAAGGAGAAAGCAACTACTTTTATGAAAAACAATCCAAACTAGACAATAATACATATGCATATATATATTTTTTTTAACAGGTAGTGTGATGCCTCCGGATTTACTAACTTAATGATGGTAAAGTTAAAGGTGTAATATGGCAACTCCAGCTAAGATATGGCTGAAAATAATCCAGGTTTCACTAGCATGAAGCACCAGGAGTATTGCTAATTCCCTGTATAGAGGATTCTAGTCCACAACAGTGTCCCCTTCACCCCGTGCTTCAGACAGGAGGGCATCCAGTTTTTGGAGCTTTAATGTCTTGATTTGACAACCATTGGCTTACAATTTAGAAAAAAAAGTTGTTGGCAAATTAATATTATTTTCAAATTGTTTACCAAGAGGCTTTAATTGCTCAAAATCCTGTTGGGAGTGGGTGGGGAAGGGGGGGGGAGGGGGGGGGGAGAAAACCAGTTGGAAAGTAAAATGATGAAACACAACTGTTTGGCTCAATCCATTCGAAATTTCCAGGAGCAACAGATAAGGTAGTACTGTTTCGCCACACGGAATGTTTCCAACGGAAATTCATGTTCCATTTCTTTTAAGCCATCTTTGATACCAGTTTGTATGTAGGTCTTCACAACCGTTTTTCAGTGAATGGAACTGACTTTTACAAATGATAAATGCAATTCTGGGACGATTTTACCAGTCCTGAATTTCGCTTACCATTGACCCAAACTGTGAACCGACATGTTTACTCATGTAAAAGGTTGACAATCATTGTGTATGAATTGTAGTAAAAGAAAACTTACCATCTTGTGGTATTCCTCTGAGGAAAGAAAAAGCAGAAGCTTTACCAGGCATTCTCAGTTCTAAAGTTTTAGAGTTACTACCAGCCACTACAGGGTGTCCCCAGGGGAGACGAACTTTAACCTTGGATTGTGCAATTTGCAATCGTTTCCTGTACCTATCTAACATTCTGATTATCAGCTTAGTGTATGATGGAATGTTAAATCCTGGAGGCGCAATATAAACCTCTGCCTTCATGATTTCTTCCACAGTCGTAGGTCTATACTTTGGTTTCTTGTACTCTCTTGAAAAGCGAACACTGGGAGGCTGTGCACTGGAAAGTGAAGAGTTCTGTTTTTCCTTTGAAGAAATACTCTCGTCCTTACTTGTTTTCTCCTTATCAAAATCACCAACAGCGACTCTCTTGGGTATTGGATCACTCAGTTTATCAGAGGTTCTTTTTGAACCTCTCTTGGCCACATCTTTCACATCCTCAGAGTCACTATCCTCCAAAAATTGTGTTAATTTCTGGCGCTTCAGAGAGACTCTCTTTTTTAAACAAAGAATAGGGTCTTCATCATCTGTTACATCATCATCATCATCATTTATAACTGATTGCAGTGTGCGCTTTTCTCCATGTAAAACGTTTTTGTCAACCTCCAAATTTTCATTTTGAGGTTTCTCCTTGTCATTTTCTAACACAGTCACTTTTGCATCATCATCATCACCATCATCATCATCTCCACCAATTTTCTCTCTCTTATTTACCACACTAGATTCCTCCTGTCTGGTTCTTCTCAACTTGAACTTTCTTTTGGTGTCCTTTTCCTGCCTGCAATTGGAAATAAGGTTTTGAGTAGTTAACTAGAGATATATACTGAGTATAGTTAAGTAATAGTCAAGCCAAGGGCCCTCACTTTAAGAAGAGATACATAATTCATGGAAAGTCATCAGTGCAAATTCAGGAGAAGTGTGTGAAAAAAACAATTGAAAAGATTTGCCACAATTGCAAGAAATCGAGGGTATTATTCTAGTAAAGAGAAAATCAAGAACCAGCATGCAAAGAAAGTAGTGTTCGACAGCCCAGGGCTAGTGGATTTTGTTATCGGGCTAGTTAATTCTGTTTTTAACTTGCCCAACGGGCAAGTGATGTTTTTTTGAGGAATTCGAATAACAAAAGAACTGTGAAATCAATTCTGCTCGTCAAAAAGCTTTTGGGGCTAGCGGAAATGACGTTTGGGCTAGTAACTGCTAGCTTCAGCTTGCCCGAAGGGCAAGCTGTAAAAATGATTTTCTTTGCACGCTGACAACATTTCATCTTAAAGACAATAATTATGGGTGAAAAGGATTATTGTTACTGCTTTGGATGCAGTAGATGTTGTCACAGCGAACAAAATGTAGCAAATTTTTTGTTCAAACTTGATCTGTAATTTTTGCATGACAATTAATTCATTTGTCTTATTTTGATAGAATAAACAAACACGGCTGCAATTGCTTGTATTGGCAAATTTTATCATTTGTTTTCCCTCTGAAATGCTAGGCAACATTGCTTTTATCCCATCGATCCTAAAATGTGTGTGAAGATGGCAGGTATCATGATTAAGGTTCATCATCATTAATTTTGTTCTTACGTCGACCCCAAACCTTACTGTGATGGTTGTGCAGTTGAAGAAGGCTGTTCTTTCCTTTGTCTGTCATTTGAATTTCCAGCATCAGGCGATCTCATGTTCACCGGTAATGAAGGACTATCGGGAAACTCTGCATCACTATCAACCTTTTCTTCAACCTACAATGTAAGACACAAGAAAAAACTGTGAAAGGTTTGAACCCAGAAGTCATTTCATAAGTAGGGTAAACTGTAACGATAGTTGGATTGAAATGCACCAATGGCATTTGGAGTGTTCATAGCCAAAAACATCATGAATTAACTGACAGATGACCAATAACATCATGACTTAATTGACCAATCATGTCAATAACCAGAGTTAAACACCATCAACTGGCGTGATACAACACACTTTGACTCTGAAGATGACTACTGCACTTGTCAAAACATCAGTCACTGTCAACAACAGTCCTATTCAGGACCACCTTCACGAAGATGATCATGCTCAACCTACTTATGGCACAACAAAAAGTTGCACAGTATATCTTTTGTGGGGTGAGAATTAATTCCGAAAAAAAATATCAGTCTGCTAATTAAAGACCTTATTGTCAGAGATTCCTTGATCTTCAGGGGGAGTGGAAAACAGTTCTGGAGATGCTGAGTCTTCTCGTTGATCACTCTCATTACCTACAGCTAAAACAAAGCAGGCAAGATTATTATTTCTCAGTTTGTTCCACTACAACTTTCATTACGTTTCTGCTGGGCCATGCTGAAATGAAAGCTTCTTGTACCAAAGAGTATGTACTGCTGAAGCAACATGTTTATTGACATAACATAACTCTACGAACCTGTTTTGTTTCTTTTGTTTTGGTTCTTCAAACTACTTGAGTTCAGTGGTTCAATTTCTACTTGAAGATCCATCTGCAAACCAAATCAAAGGGGTGCATTAGTCACAGGATGCTTATATTACCACATGGTTCTGTAACATGAATCAACTGAAGAGCTGCATAGAATGGGGCCCAAGTGACTCTATCTAATATGACACTCTCTTTTCAACATAAAAGCATATACAAGGCAAATTGAAAGGAGAAGTATTAGGCATACCACCCTCAAATATTTATAGGAGCATACTACATAATTATGTTACAGGTCAATATTAAATTAAGGTTAAATGTTTTAACCTAGGTTGATTCTCAATTCCCTTTGTCTCCTAACGCTGCTAATTCTTAAAATTAGGGCTAGAAGAAAACAGAATTGAGAATCAACCTTTAGCTTAAAAGAATTCAACCTGAATTAAATTTTGACCATAACATATATACCGGTATACATTTAGACGAATACCTATAGGAGTAAACTAGGAGACACCAACATGGTCAAGATTTTTGGACTTTTGATCGACAAACAAAGCATTCAAAATGCAAGTCACTTATTACAACAGGTTATGACATTACCACAAAGAACAGCATCATGAATTTTGCAGATTATGTTCGCAACAGAAATGAGAAAATACCTTCCATGAGACAGTTTTTTCAGTGACAGGCTTGTCTGTCCCTAGATGGGCTCCTAGCCATGGAGGGGCGCAATGTCATGGAGAGGGGTTGTATGACACTAGCGACCAAGAAACGCATCTCCCAAGACAAATATATAGTGAAATAAAAAGTTCTAGACATCAACGTATAGCAAGCAAACAAAAACCATTTACCACATCTTGCAAAGTGCCACACATTTTCCTTCTCTCCTCCTGTTTTTCTGCCTCAAGCTTGCTTAGCTTTATCACTTGCTGTTGAAACAAAAATACATGGTTACTTGCACTCCATTACTATAACAAGTATAAATACAAAGAAGATTATACAAAAAAAAGCCTGAAAAAAATTCAGGCATGCCAGGATTTGACCCCTGACCTCTACGAGACTGGAATGAAAGAAGGAATGATACATTTTAACGAAATTTTTTCTTGATAGTTTCCAAAAAACTAATCTGGTTGAAACCTATAAAAAATTTATTAATAATTTAAATGTTGATGACATATTCCTGAGTTTCATATGTTATGAAATAAATGCGAAGATCATTAAGTACCAGCCTGAAGGGTAACTTGTCTCCATTGCAGACTGCATCTCACCTTGTACATGTAGATGAAATTCTACTGAGCATTTTTGGGCTAAAAGCTGCAGTCAGAATAACTTAAGGTACAAATTCTTTGGAGTCAAGAACAAATTTGTGGTATAGACTAGGCCAAATGTAATGTATTTGCCAACCCAGATTACTATTTCTTATTAATTTCGCAATTAAAATAAAAAAGAAGAACTGGAAACACAATAACATGCCCTTAATGCTTACCTGTAACTGCTCCCACTCTTCATTGATTTCTTCATCACCTGCATTCAATAACATTGCAGCAAATACATTTTAATTAAATTTTTTCTTGATAGTTTTCAAAAAACTAATCTGGTTGAAACCGATAAAAAATTTATTAATAATTTAAATGTTGATGACGTATTCCTGACTTACCAGAAAACTTCACTTCCTGAGCAGCTTCCCTTTTCTGTCTCCTAATTCTGAATCTAGATGTCCTATCACTACATCCAGTGTCACTGGAACTTTGCTGGATTATAAGAACAACAAACATAGTTATATAATAATATAGGCTTTTCCTTTTGGTCAGCACTTTTTAACATCTGCTGAAAGACCCTTGGACACCTCTTGAAGTTTACACAACATAGTATTCCTTATCATTTTGGATTAGCCAGTTAAGCACTGCGTTTTACAGATTAGGGTTAAGCACTGCCTTTACTAATTATACACATCAATTTTTTTTCTTTTAAATTGAAGAGACTTGCACTTTCATATATGATTTCCAGCTTGAAATATCATCTAAGTGTGATATGAAAGCAAAAAAGAGTTCTACCTTGTGTAAAAATCATAACAGGAGAAAGGGCATTTTGCAGATGTTAACAAGTGCTGACCTTTCCTTTTCCAATGTTGGGTAACCACAGGTAGCCCAGACATACTGTATGTCAATACTGGTAAGAATACATTTTGGAATTATAGATCAACAAAAGAGGATCAGAGCCTGAGAGTCGGTACAAATCTACAGACAAAGATATAATGGAAAATGTTATTTCCGATGAATGAGCCTGCGAAGAAGGCAGAAACAAATATTTTGACGGCAGGAGATACAACAGGGCCTGGGTACTAGGCCAGGGACACCACGGGTAGCCACACCGGGGGTATATAAAGTTGCGTATATCACTTCAATGTCATCTAGGCTTCTGAACCAACTACTCTTTGATTTTTCTTAATTTTTTTGTTTTATTTTAGGAGCAGACTATTCTTGATTACATTGTAAAGTCCCATAACAAGGACTTTGTGCTTGAGACCTGGTTCCTGCCCAAATTTCCTGCCCGCATTTTTTCCCTTCGGGGTTTTTTTGGGCAGGTTTTTTCTAGTCTCTGTCTGACCGAATTTATTTCAGTTGTAAGAAGTAGCTCAGCTCCGCTAGTTTGCAGCTTTTTTTCCTGTTTCTTAGCCTGTGTTGTATACATCTATGGCATCACAGTTGTGCACCTGCTCCTTCAGTTAATATATTTAGTTTCTATGTACCATATTTCCTCAAATAATAGCCATCCCTTGATTATTCCCCTCTCTCTAATAATTGCCCCCTTCAGACGGAAGTACCCGAAATAATCATCCCCCCACCCACCCCTCTTACCATCTTCTCTGCCTTTTATCCCCTGCCTGTCAAGTTGAAGAGGAGTCTGTTCCAGCAAAATTGATCAGTGACAATAATTATTCAAGCTCTGACGCTGAGGATATTGACATTGGAAACTATTCAAGGAACCAAATTAGGACTTCAAAAGTCAACGTTCAGTTTATTATTCTGATATGGTCATTTTTTGATTTAATGAGATAATGAAACAAAATATTTAGGGCACGACTTCCAGTAAGCAACATTTGAAATAATTGCTTCCCTCGAATTATCACCCCCCTTTTGGGCAAAAAAATAATGATCGCCCCTGGCTATTATTTGAGGAAATATGGTATGCTTAGGTCAGCTGTCCCAGAGCTGCACTTTAGATGGCGACAAAAGTCTAGTTTGATGCAGTTGGATTGGCAACGTTACAGACCTCTAACCAGGGTCGTTAGCCACCTGTTTACCCTAAATGTCGTACTCTAGCCTTTTCTGGCAGCCTAACTGGCAATTCGCCTACAAGCCTTGTTGGGTATATTAGTGAAGATAATTCCCAGTTTTTTTGGTGCTTAGCCTCTGTCCTTCTACAGTGTTCCCTGTCCTGGTTATCCATTGGTCAGAATTTTATATTTCCCCAGCCTAACTGGCGGCCTAACTGGCACTAAGGCTGCGTGCTTAATTGGGGTTACAGGTTGAGATCGACCAGTTGTAGCAGTTTTTTCTTTTAGCAAAAGCAAGTGTATGAGTGTTGTACATTAGTCATTTACCTATTGCTGTAGTTACATATGTACTTTGCAGGGTTGGTTCTCACAAAGCTGTCCCAAAATAAACTTATTTTCCTTTACATTTTGTCTGTTATATGAAATACAGTACGTCTGGGCTGGTAATGTGTAATTGCACTTAACAAGATTTGCTCTTTCTTTCCAGCTCTGCAAAAGACCGTTCCAGTAGCCATTTTTAATGTTGTGTGCAAATCATTATCCAAAGATTTAGCGAAGGATTAAAATTTCTGGTGTTCGCTCAGGTGTGACCGCATAAAAAGAACTTGCAATATTTTTATGTCAACTGGATACCCATATAAGAAATAAATCAAACATAGTAATCATGGGCAATGTATCAATCAAATGAAAAATACGATCCTGGCAGTCATTCATTCAATTTCACTCAGCTTTTAATATACTGCAGAACTGAGAAGGAACCTGAATCGAAAAATTGCACACTTGGACATACGTGATCAAGCCTTATTCTTTTCTGATCAATTGCTCAACATATATTTAACAAATTTAACTTTATATTGACCACTCATTTATTCTGACGCTAACCTGTTTTATTTCTGTGACTTCATCGTCCTCATCGTCGCTGATTTCAACTCGGCTTCTCTGTGCTCCTCCAGAACGGATGAAATTACCCTGGATCCACTGACCCTCACGATTTCGACTCATCTTCTCAAAATATCACCGCTTGAAACAGAATAACGACGAAAACTCTATGACAATGACGCATTTCCAGGCATAAGTCCAGAAGAAGACTGCTCTGTCAAAATGAAAGCAGTGTTCCCTCGCAAAATCCAAAATGGCGCGCCGATGTGTAAAAGAGAGAAACTGGGTACTACTAGTTGTGTGCCGCGCCTGCTAGAAACGTCGAGAAGATCTGGGTACAAAAGAGGAGAGGAGACAAATCGATAAGGGAAATGTTTAAAAAGACTCTTTGGAAAAGATGGTATAAAATATTTCTTACGAGATCGAGAAATCTGGGACTAATTTTCGTTTACAATGGAAATCTTTGGAAGTAAGTTGCTTCTGGCTTATTTGGAAACTCACATCAAAATAATATAGTCGGTAGCTAGTACCCATGAACTTAACTGTCTTCTTGTGCTTTCCTTTTGCATAACAACTCCTAATAATATGATTTTATTGTATTTCATTTTTTCAGATACAACTTCCAGAAAGCTTTAGATTCCTTTCTTTATGGTAGACCACAGCGAACAAGACAAATACCATTTATGGTCAGGTATTTCATAATCTTGATTTTCAAATAACCTGTATTTTTTTTGGAAACCATTGTTTTAAACATGTTATATCAATATTTGAAAGTGACACTTCAGTGATGATGATGATGACCATGATGATGATAACAATTAAAACTAATTTACTTTAGCCCCTGAGAAGACCCAGGATTAAACTGCATGTCGCAACACAATTTGCAGAAATTCACACTGCTTGTAGCTAATATCCTGCAAAAAGGTGCCTTCTGTCATAGGTCATTGACTTGATGGAGAGCACACACAGGAGAAGAACTCCACTATCAACATTTACTCTGCCTAGTTTCGCTTTTTTGCCAAATAGGCCTTTTGCATTAGTTGATCATGTGATCAGCTTTCAGTAAACACAAAAACAGTTTATTTTTGAAAAATGTTTGTTAGCACAAGCTGAAAGAGCATCTTAAAATTAGGTATCTCAAAAGTAGCGATTACAATGGCTGCCGAAAATTAGAAGTATTTGTATGAGGAGAACAACTTTCGCCACCCAGTCACGCTTGAATGGTTTTCCATACAAATCCTTGTAAATTTCGAAATTTTCAAACTGTCTGAAATATTTCCTTAAGCATTACAGGGCACAAATCTCCTTTTTTTTCTCGTAACAGGCACTTTGAGCCCTTAAATGCGTAAGGGAAAGATTTAACGACAGTTTGAAAATGCTGTTAAACTCATCAACAACAGATGAGGTTGACTATAGGTGCCCTAGAGAATGGCGGTGCCAAGCATTATAAATGTTTTAAAATTTTTTTTGGTCTCTTTTTGCAGATCACCAGACAGATGAAAAGATCACTTTCCGCTTTAGGTTACACTGAGCAGGATATTAATCAAATGTCACCCAGTGAAGCCCATGATGTAGTTAATCGTGGTGTAAAAAAGACTGCAAAATTAAATCAAAGTTCTAAGGACTAGTGTTACGTGCGGGTCATTATGCATGCAGGACTTCGGGATGCAAGGTGGGCCCTGAAAGGTTTGGAGAGAAACTAGACTTTAAGATTAAAGTCAAACCCCTAATAAGTAATCACCCAAAATGTGAAGATTTAGTGGTCGCTTACGGGAGGCTGTCACTTAAGAGAATCAAACCACAGGGGGTCCCTTCCTAGAAGAGGTCTGACACATCTACATTTTGTAAGAGTTCATAACATGCAATTTCTAAGTTAGGATATGTGTAGTTCTGTGTTTTCATTAAAAGCACATTGCATTCTCTTAGTAGTGTGGCTACATACAAAAAACATAGAGATCAAACCATGCTTTGACTGGTCGCTTACTGGAAGATAAAAATAATGGAAATTCTAAAGCTGTGATCCAAAAAACTGGTGGTGGTCGCTTTTAATAGGAGTGGTGGTCATTTACTAGGAGGTTAAGCTGTTAGGCTTTGACTGAGTAAAATTGTGGTGTTTTGAAAGGTGATTTAAAATTAGAACAGTAAACTGATCTTTACTTCAGGAAGAGTGATAGGAAAAGTAAAGAAAGAAAACAAAAATCAAATGGTGAATTATATTATTATTATTATTTTTGTTTTCTTTCTTCATTTTTCTGTCACTCTTCCTGCCGTAAGGATCAGTGTACTGTTCTAACTTTAAACTTTGGTTATTCAAGATTTTACTGATCCATTTCTACTAAAGATCTAGCTGATCCTCACTGGTTTGTTGTTGTGGTTTTGCCTTCACAAGTGTCTCTGAGAAGTGGTTGCCTACAGGAGGTGGTTGCACGTGGAGGTTTTACCATATAAGAGATGCCTTCTGTAGACCCACACTAGAATGGCTATAGTAGTACACCAAGCACCAAGTTAGCCTCCCACGCAAACGTTCTTTTGGCTCGTCAAGCAATTCTCCCCAAGGAGGAAAGGCCAGAACACATGACGAAGCCCTAGGGACATCTGCGTGGGAGGCTATACGCCAAGTGTATCTAAATTTCTTTTGATTGAATTTGAACATGACATTTTAATCCAAGAAACTTGATCTTGAAAACTGGTTGTCTTGATGGCAACAAGACCACAGGTCTCCAAAACCTAGCCCATACGTGCCTCGATACGTAAAAACCTCTATCGCACATCCGTAGCTTGTTCCAGGCTCTCGGTCAGTGTAGACGAGCGAAAAAGGCGAGTAAGAAGCGAAAAAAGTACGCGAGCAGCGATAAAAGGGGAGAGCAAAAACGGATACCTATTCCTCACGCGGTTTTTCGCGCTTTTTTTTCTATCCGCCGTCCCGACTATCCTCTGGTATCTTGGAGACTTGGAGCCTGGAACAGACTACTGTATCCGTAAATAATCGAGGCCATTTATTTATTTCAATAAGATAATGTAATATTGTCCAATGATGATCTCTTGATTTCAGTCATTGTTTTCACGTGATTTTGCGAAAAAGACATCCATCAATAGCTCATTCTCTCTTGATTCCATACATGCTTTTGTCAAAAGTTTTTATCAAAGAACAACAAGTCAGCGCGAATAGTTGTCTTTTTTTTGGTAATTTTGTTTGTAATTTAGGGACGTAGTGGCTTTTTAGCGACTTTTTCCTTGGTATTTTGTCTTCCTCTTTGTATATTAAAGGCCTTTTGAACATTTACAGTGAACCCCGCTCTCAGACACCTGCTTAATATGACGGACAGTTTCGTTTGTCCCGACGGAAAGCTGATACGGCATTTTCTCCAAAATTAACCGCTTTATACGGAAACCGGTTGATACGAAAAACGCACACTTTTCTGTGTCTTGAATCACAAACTCTGATATATCGTCGACCCCGCTTCATGGAGACTACTGGTTGCCAGTGCAGTATCAGTAGTATCTATTTTCCCTGTCAAAATTATGTACTTTATAGGGCCATTTATACCAGGAAAAACAAGACGCGTCTTTCATTTGACACGACCTAAATAAGACGCAAACTATCAAAGAACAGGTGTTAGGGGCTGTTCTGAGATAAAACGCGTCTTAGCGAAATCTTCCGTTTATATGGGACAGTTTGACTCTTATTTAGGCCGCGTCCTATGTAAGACACGTCTTAGTTTTCCTCGTTTTAACGGCCCTATTGTAGACAGTGAAATTGATGACGGATTTCTATGAGTTAATACCATTTTATTACTACAAAACAGTGGCAAAATAGCGTAACATGTTTGAAGTACGTCTTTCTTCAGGTTTCTTCCTGTGTTTGACCCGTACGCGAGTCGTAATGTCAATTAATCATGAGTCCGTGACGTTTTTTTTCTAAAAGCCTACTTTAAACGGACACCGGAACAACAAGGATACTATGTCATGTCCCCACGGGGTCCATATTAACTGAGTCCAGTGTTTTGCCCTTACTATTCTTCTTTCAGAATTTAATACCCGGATTTCATTTTTTTAACTGATCCTTTTGTCCGGCATCCAATGATCGCGATGTCTTTGAATGTGATGGAGGCGGAGATCTAAGCGTCCTTTGGGTGCTCTTTTGTGGTTCACTTGCAGTCCGCCTTTTCAGCCGTGTTTCAAAGGCCTTTTCTGCATTTTCTTGGTACATAGTTTTAACTAACTAATTTCTCCGTGTCACGAACAAGAAGATAATATACTCTACGCAGTGTTTAATCGGTTTATTTTACCACACACAGCGCGCCCGGCAAAGTTTTGCAAAGTCCCTGTTTACGGACGTAATCGTAAAGTGAACTTCTAAATGAATGGCATATCTTGCCATTTTCTTTTTTAATTATACACTCCTTACTGAGGTTGAATTCCTTGGACCTTGCTGCGATCAACAAAAAAATTTCTTTCTCACTCGTAAATTTCTTGTGATGAAAAAGAAAAATATGAAGTCTTGTCGTACAATTTTTAAGGATGCCCGTATGGTTTTAAACGAGGAAAAAGATCAGTTTCGTGTGAGGGACCTGAAACCATTACAAAAGGTATAAGGAGTGAATGAATTTTTTCCGTTGATTTTTCCCTTGCATTGGTGAATTATTTTTTTAGGCCAATGCAGGAATTTTTTAACGGGCTTCAACCCAATTTTCCCTGGCACGAAAAGATTTTAATTTGTTTTGTACTTCGCCTCCCACCATGCCCCACTAATTTTCTAATGGCCCGTCCCTAAAAACCGATACTTGCAAAGTTTGCGATATTTAGGGCGTAAAACAACAGCTTAACAAACGTCATTTGTCAAGATAATCTAGTTTTTGGATGTTCGCTTCCGATCTTGTGTGCTTACCAAATCATATGCACGCAAAAGATTTTAGATAAGGAATATGTACTTTCTCCCTGAGTCGAACACTGGCCAAGGTTTTATCACTTTTGCAGCTTAATTACAAATCGCTTGACCTCTGTTACTGTTGAAGTGAGAGCTTGGTAGTCATTGACGATTGCGTGTTGTCGTCGAAATCATTACAAATGCGTAGCAGGTTGCGGTATAATAAGTTAATCTTAGTTAGCACACCCGCTTTGATAAGAAATTTAATGAGAATTTTTAAAAACTCTGACTACCGCCTCAACAAGAACTTGTTCCCTAGCTACAACATATGTTGCACTGCTCTCAAAGGGCTTCTTCTTGTTACAAGACTGTGAAATGGTTTACCCTAGTGGTATTTTCAGTAGCTTCCCAGTAACGCTAAGCGTGAGAAAATCTTCCCTGCAAGTATTTTAAGACGTTGCATCGATTTTTTTAAAGCGCAAATTTAACGCAGAATTCTGCGTTCACTGGAGATTTAACGATGTGGCACCATTTAGGATTATCAAAAACACATGGTTTTTTTTATGTTTTTTTAACTGTGCCGAAGGCTCATCTCACTAAAATACCGGATTTTCGCCGCCGCAATTGAAGACGGAAAGATTACACTGTAACACATTGTAATTTTAGAGACAAAATTGGCAGAAAAAACATTGCAAATTTCATTGCTATTTCAAACCAAGCATCCGCGGTCAATGAAAAGGATCGTCAAAATCTGACTTAGGCACGAACATCCTTCTTCATCCTAATCCATCTCATTCGTTGAGCAACAAAATAAAACTGTGTTTTAACTACCTCTTGTACGTAACAACAAAACTAAAATCTGCCACCAGGAGTTCTTTATTACCATCGCGAAGGTCGAACTCATATAAAAGCGATTCGGTCTAATTCTACAAACAGGTAATTAATCATTCATGATCAGCCTACGAGAGAATTAATCGTGGCTGTTTTGTCGTTTTGGGTTTCCTTTTTTTGGACTGAAAACAAGTACAGTTGCATACATCAGCTTTCTTTCAATTTAGCCATGGTTTGGAAACACACTTTCTGACTGTAAAACTGTCACAATGTGACCCCAATCTTTTCTGTTGTGTTCATCTTGTGAGGACCTTGTAGATTGTGGGTTGTTTTTTGGATAATACTACCACTTGCATTTCATACATATTTTTTCAGGTTTCAAACACTTGCTGGTGAACAAAAGGAAAAATGGCAAAAGAAAACTTACTCGAAAGGTTTCTTTGGTAAGGCGTCACGACCCCTCACAAAATTTCATTGTCCTAAATGATATTATTTTTAATTTCAAAGAAAAAAAAGGAGAGAAAATCAAGCGTTAGCTATTTACAACAGTGATGCGTTGAATTCGTTGAAGGTCTATATAGGCCGCTGAAGTAGCACTGTTCTCTAGAGGTGCGACGGCATTACCTCGAGAAAATAAAGTTCTAAAACCCCTCCGATAATTTCCACTTTGAAAGGCATAAAGTATTGGATTTAGAGAACTATTTGTCACTATGAGAAAAGTCAAGATTTTAAGCACTATTACTTCTGCATCGCTTGAATTGTGTCCTCCAGACTGTTTTGAAAAAGCTACATGCAACATAAATATTGCAAATGGTAGGAAAAGCAGATAAAATACCACAGTTACTGCTATTAATAGAACGGCGAGTTTCCTTTTTTCGGAGTTTCTATTCGTAGGGCCTGCACAGATTGTGTGCGTGATGAACATACCTCGTAAAATTTGAACGTAACAGAAAGTTATCACTACAAGCGGTAAAAGGATGTATAAACTAATTGCTAAAGCAACGTACGTAGCTTTGACATCGTTAGCTTCTGGGCTAAATGGCGAGACGCATTTTCCGTTTGTTGTGTCGATGTGAGTGAAAATGAAATCTGGAATGCTAATCGCAAGTGAGAGTATCCATGTGGCTGCGATGGCATAGCTCACGCTTTGTTTGTTCAGAGTGTATTTCGTTCTCATCGGCGTGACAAGAGCCTGATAGCGTTCAGCCGCGAGAACAGTGAGCGTAAACAATGTAACTCCAAGACAGAGAGTATCCACGGCATCCCCGAGGAAAAACCTGCATAAATAATTGCCAAGTTTATTATCCGGTAAAGTCACAGCGTAATTGTACGTGTTCGGGCACCACAACAACACGAAAATATCACTTGCTGCCAAGTTAACAAGGAGGTAATTCGTAGCCGTGTGCATTGATCTTGTTCTCCATACAACTGCGATCACCAGCGAGTTCCCTACGATGCCGCTTAAAATAACGATCCCGTACAGAACTGTCAATATTATGTCCGTTCGGTCTGTATGGTGCGTTTCTCGTTGCGAGACATTCATGGTGTGTCGGTGCTGGTGTAAGGGTCGGATTAACCCACGATTTGTTTTCTTGCACTCTTTGACACGATTAGAAAAGAAGCGGAAATAAGCTTTAAAAAAAAGCAGGTTCAATTAGATAATGTTTGAACATGCTTTGATAATTGGATCGCGTTAGGTCTCACCAAGTAATATAATGAACGTGCAGGTGCAAAAAAACTTCATTTTTGGAAAATGCAGCTGCTGAAATCTTTGTTATGTTGGTACAGAGAAGGCTTCACAGGGGATGTGCCACAATTTGCATTCTGCATAGGAGATTAATTGGATTCATTTGCTGATTATTTCTTAAGAAAACAGTTGGAAAAAGCATTTAGGAGCGGAAATGAACTCGATGTATTAACTTTGATATTTTAAAACGTTTAAACTTCGTGCCCTTTCGTTTTTTATTTGTTTGGAAAGGAAGATAAACTTGGCCTTCTTTTTAATATTTCGAAGACTGCTTCAGAGAAATTCAAATAAAAAACCAATTTCGAAATCAATACTAATACCCACTTTAAAACGTTGTGGTGAATGGGTATGACTAGGACGCGTTATGAGTAAATTTGCAATAAGGGAAAGTCATTTAAACGGCGGTTAATTGGAAATATCACAATGTATCTATTAATTCGAAGCAAAGGACCCAGGGGATTGAATGCGAATGTTTACAAATTTCTCGATGAGAAATAAAACAGAAATGTTAATGAATACCTCAAACTGAAAGGAAAACTAAAAAATTGATTGAAAAACATGCCGACCTTATTCCTTATTAAAAATAGAGTGGCAGAGTGGAGAAGTAGATTGGTAGAGCCGACCACGTCATCAGTAACATTTTTTTCTGTTTTTCTGATCTGAAAAACAACAACTTGAAAGAACGATGTCCCGCGAATCAGAAATACGTTTTTCACTCGTTAACTGAACTTAGAAGTGTGCTTTTAGACAATTCAGTCATGTTAGGCATTAAAAACTGCAAAAATGACTGCTAATTAAAAGGTTTAAAAGGAACTCAAATTAATTTTTAAAGCAAATGTTTCTTGGCTTTGGGTTCATTCTATAAACTGTGCCGAAAGGTTTGAACCCAGGAGTCATTTCAAAAGTAGGTTGAGTTTGATCGTCTGGGTGAACGTAGTCCTTAACAGGAATGCTGTTGTTAACAGTGACTGACGTTTCGACAACCTGTGCGGTAGTCATATCTTTAGAGTTAAAGTGAGTTGTATCACGTCAGTTAATTCTCTGGTTAGGATTATAAGCTATGAAGACTTGTAATCAGTAATTGGTGCGTTTCGATCCGTCTACTTAGTCAAATTGCCAAATTGGCAGTTCTCCAGTCGTTCTCTCGTAGTTAGTTTTGCTTGATCTCGTCAAAAGTCGTTTTTACGGCGCTGGTAACTGTTGGCTACGATTCAGTGGCGTTTGTTTTAAGTTAGTAAACCAGCTTTCTAAGGTAAGACGTTGATAGTAGTCTTTAGAATACATATATACACGTCGCAAAGTCCCAGTCATTTGATGTTTATTCTATGTTAGACATGTTACCAAAGCGAGTGAGAAAAAAAGACGAAAACCTCAAAACATTCAAGAAGCTTTCTGTCTCTGCCAGTTGTCGATTGATCCTATTATTTTAATCACAAAAAAGCGGGATTACTTGCGGAGTCAGTAGGGGAGCAAACATTATACAGTAGAACTCCGGTAAATCGAACTCTCGAGAACTCTGAACGGAAACGTAGAACAGTTCGAGTTAGCGGAGAATTAGAGTTATCGGGGTAAATCTCAGTGGAATTTTGATCAAGGGAAAGGAAATTTAGAGTTAGAGTTATCGAGGTTCTACTGTAATCTCTAACATTAGTTAACTTTTATTTTACTTTTTTCATTTGTTATTGTTTTGGTACTGAAATCTTCATGTCGAAAAAGTCAATAAAGTTGTTGTTGTTATTAGTAAGTTTATAAACCTGACCACCCGAGATTTCGGGTGAGGTGAAGCCTTTTAATTAAGGCCAGTGATTGTTCTTGATCTGAAGATATGATGAATGTCCTGCAGTGCCTCCGTTTCGGTACTGAATAGACTCAGGTTTAGAGTATCCCGTCTCTTAAGAATGGGTTGATTTTATAAAAGGCTAAACATTTACTATTATTGTTTTTTTCCCGCAATGTTCACAAAAGCCTTCTCTTTTAGTTTATTTGCCCAAGATATAATATATGTCAAATCGAGAAGTGACAGTAAAGTGTGGATTGAGACAGTATTGAAACAAGTCTTCAGTTCTCTTTTTGAAAAAAAATGTTTTGTATTTAAAAGAAGGTAAGGAGGTGTCAGCTTTGTCTTGACTGGTAATGACAAATAAAATGAAAAATACTCTATACAAGAACTTGACAAATAAATCAGAAAGATAAAGATAACTTATTTCGCGGACATATTACTAGGAGATATTACTTCTCGGTAAAATCCAGCAATATTTCTGTGTAAACCAATAAATCAAGTTGTCACCAGTTTTAAAGACACGCCGCGGTATAGTGCAATTCTCGAAAATCAAGTGGGAAATGAAAAGTCATTAATAACTATTCAAAAAAAAGTGTCTTTTTTGACATAGACTATACGACGTCCTGGTGATTGATTTGTAACCACGTAAATCAAGATGAAATAGCAATCTCCGATAGGTGTGTTGTTTATAATAAAAGGCTGAGTGTGTACCCTGTCACTTCTAGGTATCAATTGTTCATGTTAATTGCGACCATTGTAAGGACTGTAACCTAGGGCGTCTGACACGATTCATCAGGAGTATTTACCTTTGCTAGCGAAGGCCATTAACTCTGAAAAAGACCAAGTTCATTTTGAGTATGACAGCGGTGAACAAAAACACCATTTTCGTATGTCAGCACGCTTTTTTCCCCAATAAATTTTTGGTGAAAGGAAATCCCCAGTTTTTTTCCGTAGCATGGACAAAATCTTGAAGACAGTATTTTTTTTCTTGAAAAGTAAGAGGTAATTGCTGCCGGCTTCCAAAGGAAAATTAGAGGAGGTGTGTCACGAAATTTATCCGGCGAAATTGAAACATTGGGAACCGCCACCAGACTGAGTGAAACATAAAAACAACCGCTCAGAACATTAAAAAGAAGAAAAAAGAACACTGAAAATAAAAAAGGAGGCATGGGTGACAAACTTGATCGAAGCGTTTTGCAGTTTGGGTATTTTGGCAAATTTGTGAGCCAAACAGTTTTTCCGCAAAGTTCATTTTTGTTGTTTGTAACTTTTGATTTTTTGTTTGGGGGACATATTTTCTGGACACGAAGCTGTAATGTTGCCATTGACAAGTAATTCTTCAAGTTCCATAGCGAATGAGGACGCGTAATTGGCTTTATTAACAACTTATGAACCAGATAACCGTAACTCACGCGGCTCCTTTGATTCTCATTCGCTTCGTTCTTATTAGACCTTTTCACGGTTTTTTTAAACTTTTGATATGGACAAGTTACGGAAAATCCGTCGACACGAATTAAAAGAGCACCTTAAGATTAGTAAAATTGCTCAGGTTGAAAGTGTTTTGTTGAAAACTAACAAAGGTATAGCTCCTCATAGTCGCGAAATTTTACACAAACTTGCCTCCACCAAAGTTTCGCAACTTTCCGGAGCTGCATCTTCGCTTGCTTAAGACGTATCACTTTCAAATTTGGCAGTTTTACTAATATTAAGGCGCTCTTTCCAGTGGTGTTGACAGATTTGCCCTAACTTGTTCATGCCAGAAGTTGAAAAAACCGTGGAAAGGTCTATTGGCGAACAGGGCGGGTAAAATTGGTTGTCTTGCCCCATTTGATTATGCAAACTGGCGCAAAAAAAAAGCTCTTGCCATCTTAACCTGACTCTAGGTCAATAAAAATAACGTTATCGGATTTTAACACCTCCAGTCTACGCGACAAGACCACTAGTTTGCCCTTGAAATCAGTTTTATGTCACAAGTTGCTTCATGGCTGAGTTTGGGTAAATATTTATAAAATAGACCTCTTTAGCTTGTTTTTTTTGTTTTCCCAGTAGAGGTCCCAGGGGAACTTGACCCTTTGTCTTTTCATAAATTATGCGTAGATATGGACGTGAAAAAGACGAAATTTAAAAGAAACAGTTCTCGAGAGTATCATCACATGACCTGTATTGGGAAAACAAAACATACAAGCTAGAGAGGTCTGTTACCCATACATTTCCCCAAATAGCTATGCGTTAAGCATGACGTTTACAGCAAACGGTGAACGTGAGATTCAAGTTGCACAATTTTCAAAATGAGAAATGGGCTGGTAAAAACAGGTTAAAACAATTCTTATGTGTAGAACTGGCGTGAATCTACCGATTTTCGTCAGTAAACGACAAGGAAAGGGAAAACTTGGTCACCTGGTACAAACTCACGTTTGCTGTAAACGCGATGATTAATATCTCTCACGTCGAAAATTGACTTTGACAACAGTGAATCAGCTGTATGTACAATATACGCATTTGTCCCCAGGCGCTTAACTTAACCGAGTACAAAACAGTCGACGGAAAATCGGGCTTTTATTATTTTTCTTTCATACAATATTTAAATAGTTTTAGTACCCTTAAGCTTTCCCAGCATTTTCCCAGAGATTAGTAAGAACAGTATGTTGTTCTTTTCTGCTGATTGTTACAAGAGTGAATGCATAGTACGTATTTCCCTCATAAATGTTATCAAAACTCTCAACGTATCAAGGAAAGAAGGAGGTGGCAGAGCTATCAATTTCTAGGAATCGAACACGGCTTTCTAATATCGTCGAAAGATCATCAGGCTAACAGGGCTGGTTTAGAAGTATGACGCAACTACAAGAATGAATAATTCATAAGAGCGTTTCATTATAAGCAAGTTTGCGGCGACATACACAGACATGAAAGCAAAAAGGTTCGGGGGTACTCATTCTGAGCGGGCGAAGACGATTTGAGAAAAGAGCGTCAAAAAAGTCTTGTTGTGTTGTCATAGATTAGACATCTGACACAACCAAAAGCATCAACATAGGAGAAAAGAAAATCATAAGTTTCGCGTGCTTGTGTTAGCCTTCGAGTAAGCTAACCGCGATAGAACGCGCGAGCGAGCCGCGAGAGAACGTGCGAAAGAGCCGCGAAGCCGCGAGGGGCGGAGGAAAAGGAGAGCTTGTAACGATCTCTCATAAATTTTCTTTTTTGCTTTCTTCACCGCCCCTCACACTCGCGCTTCCTATCGCGTGCGGCTTTCGCGTGACTTCTCGCCTCGCCCGCAAGTAAAGAACGTGCTCGCGCGCTAGCTTATGCTTGCGTCCAGGCCGAAATCTCCTTCCGACAACCCCAGTAAAAGGCCTTTACTCTAATGCAACGTTTTGTCTGATTCTCTAACAGTTTCATAGGACATAAAAGGCCATTACGATGGCTCTAGGTTGCCCCCTCTTTCTTGTTTATCCTCTAAAGACGATTATCCTTTCTCCAGCATTTCAGCCTCGTTCACAGATAACTTCAATTACCTACAGAATAACAAAACAAGTTGATGAAAATGTGGTTATACGTCCTCAAGGATACTTAAGAACGATGAAAAAGGGAATTTGGAAAAATTAATATAATATAATCCTCCTAGATTGGTTACCCTCCTTTAATTTAAACAGCGCCTGAGAGGATTATGAAAAATAAATTTAAAGAGTTCTTCAAACATAGACAGAGAAAACAATATTTAAGGGTTTCGACGCCTGACAGCCATTATTTTAAAAGTAAAAAACACAAAAGGTGTCAGGAGCCTTCAGTGGGTTCCTGCAGGTGTTGATTATGCAAATCATGCAAAGTCTTCCTGTCGAGGCATCCCGACCCCCACCCGAGTAGGGTAAAGTTCAATTGGTTCCATATTAGGGTCAGCAGGTATGCTTTCTTATTCCTATCTATCAGGATTTTCGGTAGCATTTGGAAGTACCGGATGCAGTGGTTCAGCTGGCGGACGTGCACCGTTCGCGCCGCTGGCGCGAACGTTGAGTGCCGGAGGCACGAACTCCTAGGGGCGTCCGGGGGTATGCCCCCCTGGGAAATTTGTAAAATTGGACTCCCTAAAATGCAATTTGCTGCGCTCCCTGGACCGGAATTGGGTAACCAGAATTATGACAGGAATCATCTCTTCTTTTTTTTTTTTCGATTGTATGCATTACATAACTAAGTAAATAAAATAAGGGTCAAGTCTTTCTTTGGTTAATAAATGGAAAAAAAAACGATTTTCACACTTAAAAAAATAATTATTTCGTGTGTGAACTGCCGGACGTTACATGTCAAACAACCGGACGTTGCGTCCGGCGTCCGGCCTGAAACGAAACCCCTGATCTATATTTAATAGGAGAATAGGCCATCTGCACTGAGGTCATGTGACATCATTCTTATGAAAATGAAAGTTATATGATTTTGACTTCAAAAAACGATTAGCGCGGCCAATACAAATCATACTACTTTGTTGAAAAATCAAAGTGCCATAAAATATCTCCCTTAAATGCGTTTCCTCTCAAATTTCGCGTGTAAGATAATTTTTATGCACTCTGTCAATTGTTGTCATCAACGGGATTTCAAGTCATTATTAAAAGGAAGCATTGGTCATGTAACCTCTCAGTGCAAGTGACCTATTCGGTCTGAAGCGAATGCTTTTGTTGATTCATAGCTTAAACTTGACGCTTTCTTGCTCGTCTATTTTACTTGATTCTCAATCCATTATATGATTGTTGTGAAAAAGATGATTCGGGAGAATCAGTGATCACATCCGGCAATTCTACTTTTCAATAAAATCCTGCATCTAGAAACTGAAAAACTCCATGAAATCACCTTCTTGGTTTGTAGTTTGCGTGCAAAAAGAACAAAAAGGATACCTTTTTTGACGAATTCACTTCCCTGCAGAAAACTTGAAATAAATGACGTATTTTTTTCAGATAAGGTGGAGTACTTCTAGGTTTTCGCTTGGCTATAAGTTTTTTGCGGTTTCTAGCTCCAGGATTTTATTGAAAAGTAGAATTGCCGGAAGCGATCACTAATTTGGAAGGAATACAATTTGTTGTCATGGAATCGGGCTCGGTAATACTTACACTAGGCTCCATGAGCTCTGTTGAGATGCATCTGTTTACAGCACTGTTTACCACCTCTTCCAGCATAAAATGGACAAGACTGAAAAAAACAAACAAACAAACAAAGAATATACTCAGAATGATAATGAACTTCTCGCGAATCGTTCAATTTACCAGAAAGAAGAAAAAAGAAAATTTTAATTATCCTCTCCCCTTATGGGGCTTTTCTGGGATAATGAGCCAATAATTCAAACGGAACATAATATGGTTAAGAATCCCAACGGTAGAAGGCGAACCAGATCGCTGTTTACAAGCCTGTTCACAGACCCTCTGTTTTCTCTTTAGAGATACTCGAGCGCGCTTAAGAAAATGAAAATGTGTGCGTTTCTAGACAAAGGTGGGCGGTTATCAAGGAAAACGTTTCGTGAAACAGCGATGACGTGCGCTAAAAAGTCAACCTCGTCCCCAGGGCGCTTTTCCCTGGCTTTGGAGGCGCCCCACCTCCAAAGCCAGGGAAAAGCGCCCTGGGGACAAGGTTGCTTAAAAGTCATAAAGCCCTGTTTGTGGGGTGTGGGAGATTTTGATCCACGTCGTGTTCTTTCATCGTGGTTACCAGCAGATCAAAAAAGGTAAACCATTAGCTGCCGTTAGCTTCCCTATGAGCTTGAAACGGGCGTTATTGAAGGGGCAATTAAACAACCAAATAAAGTTAGATAAATATTACAAATTTGAAGAGCAAGCCATACTTCTCATCAGAAACAAATCTCCACAAATACATCTGTAGGTAGTGAGTATCCACTTGAATTTGCTGAAGACCGTATTTACCAAATGTACGGAGTCTGACGCACTCTACTAGAGTCTAAAAACAAAATAGTCAAGCGCATTAGATACAAAGGACTCATGTGGCCAAAAATGACCCACAATGTCGAGGCCAATTCGTGCGCCTGATAAAGGAGCATCAAGAGTATCGCCCATTCGTCCTGGACGAGATGCTAGTTTACTCCTAGCCTGGAACCAGGCTAGGAGTTCTGAAAATTAACGGGCCCGAAAAGCTGTTGTCGTTTACATTAAAGATCGAGGTTTCAATAGTTTACAGATAATGTGATAGAACTGTCAGGAATAAAAATAAACTGTACTGGTTTCGTAGCTAGGAACCATGCTTTTTTGTATTTTGATCTGAATATTTTATTTCGGGCCCGTAAAGCTACCGGGACATTCGAGAAACCAGCCCCAGGCTCTTCAGGTGGGGGAAAAGGACGAATAGAGGGGGAACCTAGCGGGGGATTGAGGAGGACCTTTTACTCTCGCCGGTCCCTCGTTCCCTGATTTTTTTTTCCTGCGCCCATTGCTCGCCTTTTTTCCCCACTAGCCTGGTCCCAGGCTAGTTTACTCCACTTCGCCTAGCATTAAAGACTTTGAGCTTGAAGAGTACGACTTTTGAAGGGATGCCGTTTAGTCACTCTTTCCCCAGGAGGTAGAGAAACTTGAGTGGTATGACATTTGATTGTTCTTGAAAGGCGCAAGAATTTCGTTAAAGACTCAATTTTTCCCCATCCTCGGAGACCCAGGGGCAGATAGTGGGGGCGAGGGAAAGTCTAAACGGGCGGAAAAATATGGCACGAAGAAAAGTAAGGAACGGCGAGAAGAGCCCCTGGGGACAATGTCTTACCAGACCAGTTCCAAACGGTCGCCGCCGTTATGACTTCTGATTGGTGCCAGGAAACTTTTGTGTTTTTCTGCCCAATCAGAAGGCAGAACGGCGGCGACCATTTGGAACTGGTCTTGTAAGGCATTGTCCCTAGGGGCTCTTCTCGCCGTTCTTTACTTTTCTTCGTGCCTTATTTTTCCGCCCGTTTAGACTTTCCGTAGCTCCCACTATCTGCCCCTGGGTCTCCGAGGATGATTTTTCCGTCGCAATCCAAGCCTTTGCCAACAAAGTATTTTACGACACGCTTCCTTCACTCTACCTTCAATCCTATTTTGACTATGCCGGTTAATACCGACACCTTTGAGAATTCCACGGAGCTGAAGATCTCAATTCTTTCGGAAAATAACTTCTGTATGTTACTAAGAAGGCTGGAATCGAAAGCCGTACTAAAAGAAAAAAAGAGAGAATTGTTTAAAATATGAACTTGTTGCATAGAAAGGAGAAGCAACAGAGAAAAGAAAAACAGTAAAGCTATTTGTACCAGTTTGTTGCGGTAAAAAACGATAACAGCAACAATAACACATCATCAACAACTACAAGACTCGGTACCTGGCGGTATAACTCCACTGAGACCTACTGGGCTTGGACGGGTATGTGTACGTGAATTTACTGGAATCTAAAACACAAACACAAACACAAGGCTAAAACCACTCTCGGGGTTTCAAGAGCGAGATCTGTCACAACCTACTTCTAGAATTCTGCTTCGTTCACGTGGCACTGTAGTCTTAATTAAGACTAATTCCTAATTCCTCAGGCACAGTGGCCGGGTACGGTACTCACTGAGCACTAATGTAAACGCAGCCTTTTTTCAAGTATCCACACCGGATTTGGGAACGGTGCCGCTGCGTGACCTTGTACTCGGCGACTAAAGTGGACACCGGATACCTCAGCGCACACGTATTCGGTTATTTCAGAGGAAATTCACAGCAAGTTTCAAAATGGCGTCTGACAGGTCAAAACGGTGCTAGTATGTAAACAGTTGCATTACGGGTAACTAAGGTGTGAACACAACACCATTTTGTGCATAAGGGTAGGCTTCAAAATCGACAAGAAAACTGAATCGACTTTGTCATCGTAAAAACCCTGCACAAACACAGCTCCCTCTGTGAGAAGAGGTTTTAAGACTTCGAAAAAACACAACCCGGGATATTGAAGGATTGGTCAAAGCACAAAAAAAGTGCGAGGAAACAAAACTGTGCGATCCACACCTGAACTATGAGCTTTGCGCACTCCTTCCTCGTAGAGTTGACCAACTTGTGTATCAATGGCTGTCACATCTTCCACGATACGTTTCATAACAGCCCGTACATTCCGAGGTTCAATCGTGTTCATCCAGTCACGTGTCTCTACACTCTTACGAATCATCTGCAGCGTACAAGTAAAATACCAAACCGTCACTACAACGGATACCATTTTTCACTCTCTTGGTAAATTTAATGGTCTGTCTCCCATGGAAACGAGTTACATCTCAGTTTGCTGACTGTTTAGGACGGGTAACTGAGCGGGGTTAGTCGAAGAGACTGAATCATCTAACATAAAGTTATGCTTTTTTTGATAACACGGTTCGTACAACTTCAGACAAACACATTTCAAGGACTTTTAAGGGATTTTTCAAGGACAAATTACCGTTTTCAAGGACTAAGAATTATTCAATAAATCGGCATTCTTTAACCCCCTTTTGAACGCCTTTTTGGCTAAAACACGTAATGGAGTCATTTACGATTTTTACTTCTTCAGCTATGGTGGATCACACTGTTTTATACTAGTTTCCGCAACAACGCTTTGGAAAATGACTGGGTATGACTTGCAATTGCATCTGAGGTGCAGAAACAGCATTCAAAATAAAGAAACAGAAGTAAGACATAGCTCATACACAAAAATGTTTTTAGACGGACAAGGTAGTGAATTTCAAGGATTTTCAAGACGTAATAAAGAAATCAAGTACTTTTCAAGGACCTTTTTTTTAAAGATTGTACGAACCATGGATAATATAGTGCACGAGAGAATGTCGAGTGAGTGGGAAACTACTTGTGCTTTGACTCTCACGCAATCTTAGGCCATTTTAGGCTCCTGTCCTGGAGAATAGACCTTTTTGGCTCGTATGTTTTGTTTTCCCACTTCAGATCACGTGATGCTCTCCAGGGAATTTAGCTTTTGTTTTTTCTTAAATTATGCATACATATGCCCGTGAATGTACGTGCGGTGCATAGGACGACATCTGAAAGAAACAGATCCCTAGGGTACGATCACGTTGTCTGGAATGGGAAAACAAAACTTACGAGCTAAAAAGGTTTATTGGTTTTCTGCAGAAATTGTTGGCTGAGTACAGTGCTATTGCTGCCTCAAAGTTCGAATACGCCACTTGCACCTTTGTTTTTCATTTCTCCTGGGTATTACAGCCGTCCCAAGAGAAATTGAAAACAATGCTTATGCAAAATTTTGGGGGGCAAATAAGGTGCATTATGGGAGGTTTGCAAGTGGTAAATGAACGGAAAGGCATCGTTCAACAAGTCTCACAATATGATAGTTTCATGATTGGCCAGATTAGTCGTGAACGACATACCTGTGATATTGTGAGTCCTTGCATCCTTACATAATGGTTTAACAAGCTCTGTAAAGGAAAACAAACAGCGCGCGCTCTCATTGGTTTACTCCGAAACCACATGACATCTACCTATTCCACTGTTTCCCGCCAAAGATCTCTGAGCGGGCAACATCGCAAAATCAGTGATGTCAAAGGGTAACATTGCACTGTTACCGCGAATGTTGACCGCTCGCTGACAATTACTTTCATAATTTTTGTACTCGTACTGGAAGTATTTTTCCGTGGAATCAAGACATAAAACAAATCAGCTAATGACTGGTCGCTCGGAAGAAGCGCTAATTTTGTGTAGCAGGAATCGCAATTTGTTCCGAGGTGAGGCACAAAAATGAATTTGGAGTCCCCGATGGGATTGGATCCCATGCCAAACACCGGGCCGGCACTCTATCCATTGATAAGATCCGGGTTGGTCCGGTAACTCAAAACTTTCATCCTAAAGTTTAACAAACCGAAATTACCGTCCCAAATGCCATCGTGAATTGCAAAAAGAGTAGCTGGTTATAAACAAGAGAGTGCTTGGATGGACCATTTATCCCAGAATAACCTTAGAAGTAAGGCGCATAATTAAGGGGCCTAGAGAGGATTTGATAACTGACCTGGGCAGTGTGACGAGCCTCAGTGGCAAGATCAGAAGCAGAAGTCGTTAGACTTCCTCTCCCCAGCTCCTCATCGACTGGAAATTGCTCATCAGTGAGACTCAGCTGACATGAAAAATACTGACGTTTTATCAATTGCTCACTTTACTCTTACTAAGCAACAAATTGAAAGAAAACTAAGAAAAATATTACAAATCTTATTTTGGGCAACATAAAAAAGCCAACAAACTGAAACAAAGAACATCATTGACAAAAAGTTCTCAACAACTCTAGTTTGATGCGTGTCTTCTTGATGACTACGGAAACAAACCTTCGTACTTTAAGTCTTTTACACCTTACAGTGGAAATTCCTATAAGCGGCCACATTTCGCAGTGAATTCCCTGACCGTTGCAACAACAAAAGGTGGCCATAAAGGAGGGGTTTAAATAACAGTAGAGCCATGCAAGCCTTTTTGTCCTTTTTATAGAGGGAGGGATTGTTCGAACTGTTCGTAGTAAAGAAGTTACGACTGTACTTTGGATAAATTTAAAAAAAGGCAAAGAGGGGAAAACATTCGGTTGAAGAAGTTGGCTGTTGTCATTCCTAGGGATTACCTACATGAAGGGATGGAGCCTTGGCTAGTCAACGCACAGTGTACCCAGCTACGAGCGACACTTAAAAACACAGCTTACAAGAAAAGCACATACCACATAGGAGATGGTGGATTCTTGAAAATCAAGACACAGTCTTGACAGCAGCAGGATAAGGGCAGGTGGAGCGGTCCCTACATCGCAAAACTCCTGAGAATATACATGGATCGCAGAAAATGCTATGTTAGAAGCCACATGATAAGGAACATAATCAAACAAGAAAAAGATGTTCACGGAACAACACTGCAATTGACTGATTTTGGAGACATCACCTCTTTGTTAGAGGTATGGTACTGACCTTAGCTGACTGTATCACGTGACGAACAAACTCCACTGCCAGTCCTTCTCTGACGTCATCAGAACAGAACGGTCCTCGAAAGTAGGGTTTGACGGCAAATGTGACGTCATTTGCGATGAACGTCTGACAAAACAAAACAACAAGTGCTCTTTTTCTTAGGTAACTTTATATGTGGGAACGATATTTCTGTCGCAATTTCTTTTACTTAAATAAGCGGGCTTTGGATTTCATCAAAGAAGTACTGAACTTCACTTTTCGCTGTGTACGAAATACCAAAATTTTGGCTGATTAACGTTCTGGTTGTAACAAAGAAATCATAGTTCAGACAAGCTGAACTGTCTGACTAACTGCACAAACCTTGAGGTTGTTGAGGGTCATCTTCAGTCGGTTGGTGAGAGAATTGCTCATGGTAGACAACAACTCAGAAAGGGAAGGAGGCTTCTCGCTTCCAGAAGGCGGCGAGGGAGCAGCCAGGGACTGTCTGATATCTGTTAAACAAACTTTACACACAAACATCTACTAAGCTATAAAGTACGAGTAAAAGGTAGGGGTTGCGTTTTGAAGGCTCAAGGATAGAAACGGATTTAATCAACGTACAGAGATTTTAGTTTCTTTTTCTGAAACTTATAACTTTGCTACTGCAAAAGATATTAACAGAGGAATTAATCCGACATGAGACGGTAATAACATCCTAAATGAGTTTTATTGATCAATATTTGTAAGAAAAAGATGGCGATTGATCGATAATGCATCATCACAAAGTATATTTACATCGACTTTTGTAGCATTTACAAAGGGGTTTGTTTTTATCGCTAGCTGGAAAAAGAATGATAGGCGCTGCTCACAAAACACGAACATGGATCATTTTGAAAGCATTTTAGGCTTCCAATTTCCAAAAACCATTTGACCAGCCGAATGGAAGACGAAGAACCATCATGTAGATGTGCGACCTCTAAATCGTTATTTAGTTACTTATTTAGTTACTTATGTATTTATTTATTTATTTATTTATTTATTTATATAAATGCTTTGGTGTTTATAAAACGTGGATTAAAATGTCTATAACTTACCCTGAAAGTGTTGTCTAAGATTTTGAGCGTAAGCTTTCACTCTGTTATGGGCTGAGCGGGCAACAATATTTGCTCCCAAACTATACAAAAATAAATAAGGACCCGTCAACACGTACCCGGGCATTTTTGAATCCGCAACTATTTCTTTACGGAGTCGGCTTCCGTCCATACGTATCCAAGAAATCCAGCATGCGAATCCGCAACTTTTTGAATACGCTCTCCATAGTGGACATTTTTGAATACGTATGAATCCGGAATCGTGTGGACGCTAAATCCCTATTTTTTTTTTATCCAGTGACGTCACAAGATTCAGCCCAGTTCTTTACCGCGAATATTGAAGACGGTACTGAGCGCAATGTTATCGCTTTTTTACGGCTTGGACTTCAGTTTCAAGTTTTATAACGTGTGTGCAGTTAAACCTAGCCATGACTACTGTGCACCTCAATTATACCAAACGGCGGCTCGACATTTTAAAGCTTTTATCCATGTCGGACGGACGAATTGGACGCCGTACACAAGTTAAAGGAGCTACTGACTAGTGCTTAGTGGGACAATTTTGTCAGTGAAACAGTTAGTGAAGAAGATTGGCGATAAAAGTTTCGCATGAGCCGAAGATCGCTTTACAAATTGGCTGACGAACTGAGAGTGAATCCGGATACGTGTGGAGGGGCAAATTCGATTTGAATACGGGTACGTGTGGACGTGGAAATTTTTGAATCCGCAAAGAAAAATTTGCGGATTCAAAAATATCCGGATACGCATGGACAGGGCCTAAATGGATAGAAGACCATAGACTATAACTTGAATATGCATTTGCTTGTAGTCTGCTCCGCGGAAACAAATCCCGTTTTCTCAGTTTCCTACCAACATGCATGCAGACATGACAAAATAATAACGTTATTCCTGAAGTGTTTGATAGTCTAGCCGGGAACAAGGGGAGAAAAAAACAAAACAAGAATGCTGTGTGACCATTCAATGCAAAGCTCAATTCTGCTTTCGTTTCCACACATTTTTCAAAATTAAATTTGCCATGTGTTTCTTGTGGCAACCTGAGCCACCACAGAGGGAAGATAAAAACCCTTGTTGCTATTCATGGTCGAGAGTACTATAGGGCGCTGAAAATAAAGCTTTTAGGCAGGAAAAGGTACGTTAACATCGATGGCGTCATAAGCTCATTGATAATAAAGTACTGATGTAGCGGAATCTCATAAATTCTCACCTTCTTTTATGTTTAGGTGGCCAACGGTCGTTTAACAGGTCTGTCAAGTTTTAAGTTACGTCAAGATCCAAGATATCACAGTGTATTTTGATTGGTTCACAGAAATGAGAAAGCATTCATTGGATGACTTGTTGCCTCATTTTGATAGGCAATTTGTGCCCTTCATCACAGAAATAAATCGTTGAACCGTAACGCAGTGTAAAATTCCTTCCCCCCAAAAAGCTTAATTTTATGCGCCCATTGCTACTGTTGAGGTTCATTTACACGTCAACCGCCGGACGACTTTTCGATCGGCTGAAAAATTGGACCGGACGCTTCGTTCACACGGGTCCGTCCAATATTTTCGCCCTGTTTACACCGAACTTTGAACGGCTGGACCCCTAAATTTTGGAACTGTTAAGGTGGTTCCGTGTGAACCAAACACCTAAACCGGTTGAAAATATTTCTTTCTGTATTACAGAGGGCCATGTGTTAGAAAACTCTTTACTGGGTTAATCATGTATCTACCCTCTCAAAATAAAGAACATTGTATTGTATTGTAAAATTCGTCCGGGCCGTGTAAACGTAACCTCAGACAACGTACCGTCCGACGCCGATCTCTGGGAGGAGTTTCTGCACAGCTTGAAGCCTGCGGTGGAAACGATCCAGTGCTCGTACTAACAGAATATTATCACCTGTATCAGACTAAGAGAAACAGATTTATTTTAGGGGCGTAGCCAGCCCATAGACCTGTAGGCCCGGGGCTACAAATATTTGGTTTGATCACTCTACTGCTTGTAATAAATTATGGGTTGTTGGGGTGAGCTAAAAAGCTCAAGAACTCAAAGTGTTGGTGAGGTCAGTGCGTACTAGTCATGCGTGCAATTTTCCGGATACAGTATGAGGAAATGAAAGTCAGCCAGGCCTACACCTAGTATTGTATTTTTATCTCTTTACATTCTGGAAAAGGTCACGGCAGTTCTGAGTTCGTAAAGTTCTTTTATTCAATTATTTTACTTTTTTGAGTAAGAACATTTTTCCAATTTTGAGGTGTTATTTCCTTGTTGTGGAATCTTATGAGGCACAGCAAAATTGTCGGCAAAAAACAGGGAAGAAGGGTCAGAAATGGACAACGCCTCGGGCATGAAACACGGGTCTCAGGTGTAAAAGGTGAGCAGTTGCTTTAAGAAAAAATCTTCACAAGTGTATAGTATACTTTTTCATGGAAGAACGAGTCAATTACTCGCACAATGTTATTTTACATCAAATTTTAATCACTCCTTTTGCGAAAGCCAGATCCATTCACCCCAAACAAAATGTATTCCTTGATTAACTAGTTTACCATTCTTGTGGAATTCATTATGTACACTTAAAAAAGGGTAAAAAAAATTAGAGGGAAAAGCTAAACATGTAATTAAACTAAAACACAAGAAAACGTTTCAAACGTATGTGCCACCGGGTGACGATAATCATTAAGTCTCGTAACGCCAGTAGGCGTATAAGGCCATAAGGTGACCACAGAACATTAAGCTTGAATCATGCACAGATTAAAAATTCAGATGCCTCAACAGCAAATGTGTAAACCCTAAGAAACCACATACCTCCTGTTCAATTCTTGATTCCGTAAGTTTAAAGTATTCCCTCATCAAAGACAAAATAAAACTTGTCAACTTCTCAGTGACTATCTTTTCCAGTTCTTGCTGGTCTTGACCATGCCTAAGTAATGGAAAAGGGATGAACAAAGGTTTAAACTTGTCACAAGCAAGGTAAACTTTTTCCTCTGCCATTTTGTTAAGTGAGCTCACCAAGTGTAAGGCTTACTTTTGAAGTACATGTACGTGTTGAAGCTGCTGCCCTTTCACCAGTAAAAAATAATAAGGGGTATAATAGTCTTGAATGGCCTTATGTTGATGATGATGATGATAGTCTTGAAATCGGTACAAAAATATTCAAAATTTAAGTGCTAGGAAAGAATTTACTGAAATCTCAGACATCACAGGCTTGATTAATACATTCATTCAGTTCTGCATTTTAGGTTCAGTTCAGTTCAGTTCAGTTCTTTTTTATTAAGCCAAAATATAACACCATACAGGAATACCTATATGAATTGCAACTTGGCAAGGGAGCTCAGAAGAAACCAGAAGGCTTATGAAGCTGGGCTGCCCAGTCACGAAGAAATAAGTAAAATGAAATTCGCAGAGTGGTACGTTAAAAATAGGAACTAAACAGAGACTGAGTTAAGTTCTGTGTATGAAGCGTAGTATAGCTATTAAACAGCATAAAGGATGAAAAACTCTTTGAACAAATTATAAATATTTATGATTCTTACTCTGCCATCTGTCTCTGAATAAACTGCTCTTTGTACGAGGCAATCACTAAGCAGATTGTGCTGAGGAAGCCATTACAGCCACAGTCAATGAATTCTAACAAGTCCTGAAATACAATATTAACTTATAATTCATCAATTAATAATTATATAGAGACAACTTGTTTAAGGCCTTGCAATGTTTTGATTAATTTAAGATTATGCTGCCAACTCTTAAATGACTTTAGCTCTCAGGAAAAGGAAATAAATAGGTTTTAAAAATTCTGGGATGTAATTAAACGGCCAATTATTAAAACGAAGTTTCACCAGTGTTCAAAAAACCCATTCTAAGCCATTTACAGTTTGTCCAATATTTTTTCTAGACAGTATGAAAGACACCATGAAACGTTTTCCCCACAGCACATACATATACGTACGATGTAGACTAGAAAAAGCATGACTGTGGTTTCTAGGATTAACTAACTTAGAGAATGATTTGAAACTATGAGTTAGCTGACCCACAGAGAGGCCCTGCTGGGGCAAATTCGGACAAACGACATGACCCAAAAAGTAGCGACAGAACGTACTGAATGAAATCACGATAAGAGACAACCTCCCTCAGCCAAATTGTGACAGTGAAAGCAAAGCCGAGAATAAGCGACAATGAACGGTGGTTTGGCCAATAATTTATCACCAGTCTGAATGCCAAGAAGAAGAAATTTTCATCAATTTTTTTTGAGGGCCTGAAAGTGCACAACATTCAAAAGCATTCCTTTCATTGTGATTGTATTGACCAATAAAAACATTGCTTTAATTTATTCCGTAACAATTTGCCAACAGAAGACAAAACATTGTGCACTTTTTTTTATCATTGATGTTTGCCGCTTTTCATAACCATTCTCCTCTAATAACTATGCAACCACCAAATTCATAACAGCTGTAGGATCAATGGGCACTCTGTACTCTTACCATTGGTCTTTGTGCTTTGTTCTCCTCATCTGCCTTCTTATCCTCTCTCCCTGTTAAAGAGAAAGTCTGTTAATGCTTCACACTATTAAGGCCACTTTACTCTGTACATTTACTTGCCAAGAATTGTTTCCTCTCAATGGTATGATTTTGTCCAGTTAGCTAACAGTCGAACTGCTTTTTACCAGGCTGTCTCTAGAAACAACACAGGCCTTAAAAATATAATATGTTTTTTTTTGTCTCAAGATCACTTGTCCAATTATCCAGAATAAAGTTTGTCTTCAATACTGTACAATGAACAGATTTCTTTAACAAAACAACTAATCCATGTAAATCCTAGTCATACTTAATTACTTACCTTCTTCACTGACTGATACATCTTCTGACAGCTTCAAGTCCACCTGTGCTTTGAGAATCTTTAAACTTTCATCCAATCTCTCTTGAGCACTACATGTACAACAATAAAGACAATTGAAAGAACCCAACGCTAGGTTCAAAAAAGCATCTTCCAAATCCCTGGGACAAATAGTTCTCCCAGCTGGACAACTAACTCTTCAAGGACTCAGGTAAGCCATCTTCTAGCTAAATCATAAGCTAAGGAAGCAATGGACCTAGGCAAGCAAAATCTGAGAGCTGCTTGTCCACAGGGCGCACTGAAATTCAAGTTTTTTTCAAGTTCCATAATGTTATCTTCAGTGTAAACAAAAAGGGTTGTCTGAATTGTGGGTCAAAAAACACACAGTCAAATGCCTCTGGTAAAGAAGATTATATTCCATGAATAACTGTTTTTGTAGTAGGCACATTCATGGTGTTTACATCTGATCTATCTGATCTCTGTAACCTTTTTTCTTTTGTTTGTCATTCCAAACAACAGCAAAAAGAATGGAATTACTATGCCAACCAGTCAGCACTCATTGATCAGATTCCAGACATATCTACCTAATCAGTATGGGATTTTTGGGGTCAAATTTCAGATGTCTCTTCTGTAAAATGTCCCTAGAGGTAAGGAACAATAAATTAAAAAAGATTATCAATCCTACTGTGCAAGGAATTCATCACACAACTCATCTGCAGGCTCCTTCAGCTGAAGCAGTAGATCAACGCACTCCGCCAATTGTTTGGGGGTGGACTGTAATTAAAGAAAAAAAAGGCATGTAAAAAAAGTCAATACCATAAGGAGTCTGATAAAGTCACAGCCCTGCAGTGTAAAGAATACACTTGTTGACGTGAAGCTATCAGAATAAAAAAGAATGAAGCTCAATGTGTGTAATGCAAATAATAGTAAAGGAAGAATCAATAAGCTGGTTAAAATAACCTTTGGATTTCTAAGCTGTTCTCGTAGTTGAACTATCAGTTGTTTGACAGTCTCATCACAGTCTTGATGAATGCCATGAAATGATGGCATATGGCTGTAATGATGTAGGACGTCCCTTGCTTTTGTATAATACCTGTAAATAAAACAGTAACATTACAAAATTAATTTTCTTAAGGAGTCAGAGAAAGTATGCATAACAACATCACCATGCCTCACTCATTCTTTAAAAAATTCCACTTTTTTCATGTCAATGGTGATCTAAAACGATGTCATGTTTGTTAAAATATACATGTAACCTATGCAATTTAATATCAACAAAAATATTTTAGTGATCTACACGTATCCTTAAAAAATTTGAAACATAACAAATCTTACACAATTTGCTAAAATACAACAATGTAACTGGCTACCTGACTGCCAATCCATATTGTTTCATTTCAACACACTTATGCAATCTTGATGGAAGCTCAAAAAGGAATTGAAGCTGTTGAGAAAGGACAGAGAGAAAGAATCTTTTTACACAAAGTCACCCTGGTCACCATAGTTATTTTAAGTAAACCATGTCACCCTAGTCACCCAAGTCACCCTATAGTTATCCTAGTAACCCAAGTCAGCCTAGTCACCCAAGTCAAGGTGACTTGGGTGACTAGGGTGACTTGGGTGACTAAGACGACTACAACCCTGGTAAAAATATCTTGGAACACTTGAGGAAAGATTGTGTTGAAAACAGACTTGAATGCATAATGTTAACACTGCTCCGGGGGGAGAGGGCAGCAAAAATGCATCATTTTTTGACGAGCTATTGTGTTAGTGTCTCCAGAGTCTTGACCAGGGTTGTAGTCATCCCAGTCATCTTAGTGAAGCCAGTCACCCTAGTCATCCCTGTCAACCGAGTCATCATAGTTATTGTAGCCATCCCAGTCACCCTAGTCATCCAAGCTATCCTAGTCATCCCGGTCACCTCAGTCATCCAAGTCACTCAAGTCATACCAGTCACCCAAGTCATCCCAGTCAACCTATTGTAGTCAACTTAGTCATTGTAGTCATTCCAGTCACCCTACTGACCCTAGTCATCCCAGTCACCGCAGCTATCCTAGTCATCCCAGTTATCCTAGTCAATCTCAGTCATCCCGTTCATCCCAGTCAATGTTATAAAGTCATCCTGGTCACCCTGGTTATCCTCGTCATGCCAGTTATTGTTTTCCCAATACTCTGTTACTCTGTTCAGTAACACCTGCCACAAAATACCTTTTTCAGTAATGCATGAACACCTGACAATTTGGTTATCTGCTGTCTCTTTCCTTGTAGTGTGCCTGTTATTTTCTCACTGAACTCGGTGATGGTTGACATGTTTTCACGTAGCTTATCCATCTCCTCCTCCATTTTCTTGAAATCATGCTTCATCTTTTAGATAAAATATACACATGCACCACATTGAAAACTGAGCACTTTACTCTCTGAATCATGACATGAGATTGTGTACAGTTGACGCTCTTAAAAGACAACTCTATAAGACGGACACCTATTTATCTCAGTCTTCCAGGTCACCCAAGTCACACCAGTAACCCCAGTCACCCCAGTTATGCTAGTCATTCCAGTTATCCTAGTCATGCTGTGTGCCATGTGGCCCTTGTGGTTTCTGGTCGCTGCTTTATTTACTCCCTTTACTTGACATCACTTTTAGACAAGCACTAAGCGCAAGTCTCAAAGGTGTCCCCTTAGAGATAGTTGACTGAATTAATAACTTTTCCATCTGTATAACAACAAATTCCCTTGATGTACTTTAGCCATTGTAGGTAAAATTCAGTCTTAGACAAGGATAAACTAATTTTCAACCTATGCTAACAGCATCACATCCGTAGCAAAAAGCTAACACTAGTAACCTAATACTGGTTTAACCTGAGAATGGAGTCTACCTACAATATTGTAATCATTTATAAAGGGTTCATACAAATATTGCAACCATTTTTCAAGGACTTTTCAAGGACTTTTCAAGGACCACATTAGATTTTCAAGGACAACCTACTAGGAATATAACTTCACAGATTGTACAAAAATGCATATTCCCAGTATATTCTAATAAGACTTTAAGGCTTTAACTGTTTGCTTCACCAAATTCTCCACATTTTCCAGTTCACTTGTCTTAAACTGATAGTTAATTATTGCATAAAACATGGAGCACTTTATGTAAATGACCTTTACATTCACTGAGATACGATTTATATTCTGTCTTGGACAACCAAAATGCATCAAAAAATTCTTTCCAGGCTACTACATTCAAAGTTGAAGAAAATTCAAGCTCTTTTCAAGGACTTGCACAGAAATTTAAGGACTTTTCAAGGAAAAATGGAATTCAAGGACTTTTCAAGGACTTCCCCTAAAATTCAAGGACTTTTCAAGACTGTGCGAACCCTGTTATAATAAATTGGCCCCCCCAGGGGCCCCACTCACATATTTTAATGACGGGGGGGGGGGGGGTTGGTGGGGTCCGACAGAGGTTCATATTTTATATCCAAAAATATCCCAACTTCAGAATTTGTCTACCCAAAAAAATCCCTACTTTTTTTAGCACACCCAAAAAAATCCCTCAGTGTTTTTACATCAGCAAATTTTATTATTTATCTTCTGGAAAGCTAAAACATGCTGTGACCTATTGAATATTTCTCTCTGGATTAGATGCGCGTGGAGTGCTGGTAATTACTTCTCACATAGATTACAATCTCAGAAATATCCCGTAATACCACACAAGCAGTAAATTGCGCTTATGTTATTGTTGATTTGAGCTGATGAAAAATACAATACCCAAAAAAATCCCTGTGTTGTTTTTGCGACCCAAAAAAATCCCGGCATCTTTCATAGACCCCAAAAAATCCCTTTTGGCCAAAATGTCAGACCCAAAAAAATCCTTCGGACCCCCCGTCATTTAAATATGTGAGTGGGGCCTCTGGGAGGCCCCCTTTGCAGGGCTGTCACTAAGGGCAAACTTTTCCCCACCTACTATGAGCATGATCCTTGGATAATTTCATGAGCAATAAAAGGAAAGGAGACCTAAAAAAAGACTTCCTAGGCATTCAATACTAAGCCTACTAATTGCATAATTATAACTGGAAACAAGAGATTCTTTCGTAAAGCATTAACTTTGATCTTGAACAGTGACTTTCCCTTGTTTTTCTATTATTGCATAAATATAATGTACAGTGAAAAATCTTTAGAACACCCCCACAAGGACAGAGCCGGGTTTCCAAATTTAGAGGTGTTTGTATTATGGAGACAGCGATTATAGGAAGTTTGGCATCTTTGGAACTTGAAGAACTGTATATAATAGAGGACAGGGTATCCTCAAGGAGAGATTCAACCATATGTCTCTTCTGTCTGGGTGACTTGGTATAATCGCAAAAAGTTAAAGGATGCGAAGTCTATTTTTCAACGATGTTTACATGGACATCGCCGTTGTTGGATCGTAAGGTCCCTAATGTGTGTTATTTGGCAGGTATACAATATGTACTTACAGCCTCTTACTTGCTGTAGTCAAGTATACAGTTAACTCTCTCTAAGATGGACTCCTTTAGGACTGGCCTTACGTTTCCACCTCAGAGAGAGGAAAGTCTTACAGGGAGTCAAACAAAGGGAGTAAAGAAAGGCAGGGACCAACATTAGGTGTCCGTTTCATAGAGGTGTCCATCTAATAGGGGTGTCCGTAAAGAGAGAGTCAACTGTATTACTAATGCATTGTTCACCTTCCTGATAGTATCCGTAGCACTAATAAACTTGTTATAGTTTTCATAGACCAGAGTCTGCATTTCACTGTCTAAAGATCTGATTTCTGCAAACAAAGTTCAAAAATATACTCATTTTTAATGAAACTGACAATGGGAATGTGTGTGCATGAGTGTGATGACTATTATCTCCCATAAAAGCTGCATGTTGCAGATTTAACTTGGCAGGCGACTGTTAGAAACACTCCAAAGAGATCACTTCTCACCTGGTGCACTGGCAACTCATGCAAAGAGACAAGGCCATTGGGAAGGGAAAGAAAAGCCAAGCCCTCAACATCAAATTTTGACTTTTCTTTTTAAATGTAGCTAACTATCATTTAGTTAAAGTTCAACTAGAGTTAGTCCAGCAAGTGGTCCTCCGCATCTGCAGTACAGTTGTACAGGTGTACTGTATGTGACCCGCAAGATAGCCGTGAGGGGTTTTTGTAGGGTTTCAAGGTTCATCGCATCAGACATGCAGTGTTATCAGCTGATCTTTGAAGGTCAAAGTCATCCAAATGTATAACAACACAGCACCAGGCATACATGCAAATAACACAATGGATTTGCTGACTTACGTTTGGCAATATCGGCCTCTTTGTCCAACAAATCATTCAATGATTTTTCTTTAAAAAGCTTTTCTAAATATTCGTCTGGCTTGAAGTGGGCTCCATTGATGTCACAGTAATCAATGGCAGTTGATTTACCAGCCTCTTCACCAACTCCATAATACATCTTTAGCATCCCACGGCGCTGACGATGCCGCACCCGTGCCATCTCTCCCTCTTCCTCTGTTGGGAAAAAAATCAATCAAATATCAATATTAATATTGTTTGCTTATTGATCATCACCAGTCCTCTACATTCCCAGTGGAAAATAGCTTCTGCACTTATGAACACCATCTGACTCTATTGATAATTTTGTTTTATGGGTTTCTGGCAGAGGTAGGGTACCCTGCGAGCAGAGGCCACATTTTCGCTGTGTGAGCTGGAGTGCGAAAAGTAGCCTCTGCCGACAACTGTTCAAATCCATCAAAAAATCTGGACGAATGAATTAAAAAAAAAACAGTTTTTTCCTGTTCTTGACCAGTTTAGAACATTACGTGAGTCTTGCGTGGCAGATCAGAGTTGTCGCAATTTTTATATTCTCCTGAAACTCGCGCCCTGTGATGACAAACCTGACAATTAAATTTGCTGGCAAATTTAATTTGCTAATCCCGTGAAGAATTTCACGCATGCACCATAGAAAATTGAACAGTTGTCGGTAGAGGCTACTTTTTGCACGCCACCTCACATAGCGAAAACATAGCCTACACTCGCAGGATAGAGGTGGGGCTGTATTATTAGCCAACTACACTAACTTTGAAAATGAGTTAAAAAACACAAATATAGGAGGATTTTTGGGTAAATGACCCGCCCCTTTTCCTGAGAGACCAGCTACTTAACCCTCAATGACAGCCCTGAGGGGGATTAAGCGCGTCCTTTTTTATACAGTACCTAGTCTTGTAAAACTTCAATAGCGAGAGTGAAATAAAAACTCCCCAAAACTGCAGCAAAAATAAGACAAAACATCATCACTGCAAACATTGCCCCTTTTCTGGTCAGAACTTTGTTTCCTTTGAGGTTTGTTGTGACACGATGAACATTTCATCTCTCCCTTCTCTTTTACGGATAAGTTGTCATCATTTTTCTTTCTTTCAACTAATTCAGCAGGTTAATTAATACGCCGGTACGAGCGATATTGGAATAACACTTTAAGACGATAAAAGGATAGACTTAAAAACTGAGTTCGATCTTCGGGCTGGTCGTTAGGAGCAAATAACAAAGATGGTCGTGGAAGAGCGTGGTAACATTCATGTAAGGAAGAGATTTTGAACACTGTTTCGGTTCGAAATTGATCAGCTGAATGGAATTACAGGCGCTCGGGAATTACGACTACGTTCGCTAACAAAACGAGAAACGCTCATAGTTAAGCTTAACAACAAGAACGTCAAGGTGAACGCTAAATTGTTACTATTTTTATCGAAAACTTACCCTCAACTCCATCCATCTTGAATTTTGAGGTCTTTGGTCTTCAACATGCCATGTAGGCCTACACAAAACGTCCCGAGAAGAGAAAGAGCCCCGCACGGAGAACTGGAAACGAAAACAAAAATATTGGAATTTGAGCATGCGTAGACGCCGAATCTCCGCCATCTTTGTTAGGGAAGGTCCACTTACACAGAAAAAATGTAGTGAATTTTTTTCCCTCTTGGTGGTCAGAAAGCTGTCCTTTTTATCTCATTCCATCAGATAGTGATTTGAAATTAACTAAGAGCAAAATGTCTGGGCCAAACGCTAAAATCGGCATGAAAGTAGAGGTTGTAGGCAAAGGTCTTGTGGGTACAGTAGCCTATGTTGGGGCGACGATGTTCGCTTCTGGCAAATGGATTGGCGTCATTCTGGATGAACCGAAAGGCAAAAACGACGGTACAGGTACGTTTATAACAGGCCATAAAAAAAATTGTTAGAGAATGTTTCTTTAGGATCCTTTAGGCACAGCTGAACCCGGGGAGGGAGGTGGGTGGCTCCCATATAAAATTGACGGGGATGCTCGTCGGAAAATTAAAATTAAACCCCTAAGCTAATTTTGGTGTGGTTCTAGCTTAAACTGACCCCTAAATGAGACCATACTAATACAGACATTGTGGGATTATTTGTAACTTTCTTTATGCACATCCCTAAGCAATACCTGAATGGCCAAATATAGTGACTCTCCATCTTACACACCCTAAGTGAGACCAAAATCTGCAATGTACACCTCTAAGGAAGACGACGAGCATCCCCATCACTTTTACGTGGGAGTTACCCCCCCCCCCCAACCCCCCGGGAGGTGAACCTCTATGAAAATTTGCGTTGTATGGTGGTACAGTTACTGAAGCATCGATAGTCATCATTTCTCAAAGGATTTCTTTCGAGCTGATTAACACCGTGATCTATTTTTAAAAAAATGTAATTATATAAATCTATTGTTCGATTAAGTCAAATCTAAACAAGCTAATCCCATAAGGACATTCCATTTTTTATCTGCACCCCTCTAACGATGGCGGGTTTTTTAATATGGGGGTTTCGATTTTTCTTCAAAGGGGGTGTTTACATGACATCGGGGCAACTTTCACTCCTGAGTGAGTTCACCCCGGTTCCCTCTCATGGCTCTACATTTGTTTACATGATACCACCACAAAATGTCATGCCGGCGCGAGTCCCCCCGGCGTGAGTTCACCCCGGTTGTTATACCGGGGCGAGAATTTCACTCCGGTATGAAATCCCGTAACAGTATCATGTAAACGTGAAATGACCACAAGTTTTGGTGTGAAATCAGTCTGCTGGTAGACTGGAACATGTAACGCATGCATAATGTTTGTGATTTTGAATCTTACGTGTATTTTATCAACACGGAGTGTACCTTCTAATAACGAGACATGAAATGACCCAGTCATAACGTAAACACGATACGAAATAAAAAAGTCATCTCGCAATGAAAGTCATGCCAGTGCGAGTTTTCTAATGTAAAACCCCCCAAAGAAGCCAACAACATTTGGACCCCTCGTACAAATTTTTTAAAAGGTGCCAACAAAAATTTGACAGTTTGGATTGCAGTTATCTTTAAAGGGGTGAAGATGAAAAATGGAACATTTTTATTCATCCATTGCCCATGGCTGGGACATTGTTTGTCTATAAATGATTTGGCCATGGTACCATAAATTTTGCCAAACAACCACAGAAAAACATGACTAACAGTACAGTGCAATGCTTGTTATTGAATCTGTGTAGTTCAAGGAAAAGAATACTTCAAGTGTGCTGAAAACCATGGAATATTTGTGCGACAATCCCAGATCACAGTGCTTGAGGATGTGCCTGCCTCACCCACCCCACAGCGTGGCTCAGCTCCACGTTCCAGCATTGGAGGAGGTTCCTCTATTCCACTGCCGTCTTCAATGAAAAAGGAGAGGGTAAGTTTTAGCTTTATGTCTAGCTACAAACAGTTAAAGATTTAATTCTAGCCAAAAGGAACCAAAAAGTCTTTTTTGGAAACTGTCAATCATCCTAGAGGGGGAATTTTTAGTTACCTCTTTTTGAACTTACACTGTAGAAGCTAAGTGATTGCAGAGGTAGTCTAGTGGAGAGAAGTGTTATTTTTTAGTTCTGAGGATATGGGTTCGAAACTCCTGAGTGGCAATAGTTTTCTCTTTACCCAAGACCACAGCTTAGAAGTTCATCTTCCTGGTTTCAGTTTTCTTTAGTATGATTAGGGCAAAATATAAAATGCAATTTTGGCTAATGTGGGGAAATGAAATAAAAATACATGGCATGTACACAACAACATACATAAGCTTTATTTAATCATGGTATTAATTAATGAGCAAAGGTTTAGTTATACAGAAAGAAGTAAAAAATAACAGATAAAAATGAATGACGTTTCGGTGTCATCTTGACACCATTTTCAAGTTCAAAGTGATCGCTGATAAACTGACAAAAAAATTTTTGGATGATGATTAGCATATATGAAATGTGCACAGTCACGCAAAAAGTTTTGCTTGAATTGGGTCCGATTGGATGTTTAGAGAAGGTGTTAGTCAACAATCAAACTTGTTATTGCCAATAACAAGTGCAATTTATTGTTTAGTGCTCAATTAAGAGACAGGGCTGTCACTTAGATTTCAAGTTGCCGGGTAAATAGAACAAGTAGGCGGGGAACCAAACAGTTAGGGATTTCTTTTGGTTCTATTTTTTCTTCTATTTTCCTATGAAAGTAGCCGGAGGCCACGTTCTTAGTAGCCGGGGGAAATCCCCGGCCCCCGCCTCATAATGACAACCCTGAGAGAACGTGATTATTATTTATTTCTATTTAATTTTCATATTCAATTTGTTGCAGTCATTTGGATCAAGAGGTTCCTTGGACAATACAGGCAGTAAGGCTTCTCCTCCATCATCAAAGATAGCTACACCAAAAACAAGTGTTTCCTCTGCTCCAGAGCCTGCTGTGCGTGACAGTCCACCTAGCGTGTCTCCTGCTACAAGTGTCCCTCCCATCTCTTCAGGTCAGAGGAAGTCATCAGGACCAACAGTATCTGTTGATGAGCATATGGCACTTCAGAAAAAGGTTTTACAAAGATACCCTGCTTCTGTGTATGCATAACAACCCTCCAAGTTGTGACCATTCTGTTTGCCATGGTGCCTAAAATTTTGCAGCTGGCGACTTGATTTGTAAAAAAGTCTCCCTAAACCAAAAGAGTTGGTTGCCAAATGGCGACCGAGCAAAAACGTTTACTTGGAGGGTTGCTTCAAGTTACCGTTAATTAACCGTAGCGGTAAATACAGTTTACATTAAAGAAATCAACAACAATTTTCCTTGATCTATACTCTTCCAAACATGGCAGTGAAACCACTCGCCTGCAGCTCCTGGTTACATTTGAGTTTTGAGCATTTGACATTGATTCGAGAACAGTCCATGGAAAATTGTTGTTGAGTTGTTTTTTTACAATAACATTGACAGTTTTTGAGAAGTTTCTTGGAAAATCATGCATGCAAGAAAGAGAAAAGCAAATAAGAAATTGCACCACCATCATGTCATTTCCATAGCCTGTACTCTTATCGAACATAGCTCTCGAACAATCAGTGAATGAGAAATCACTCAGTTGTGGTAAAAATAAGAGAAGACCACCTCTTGCCCCAGAGAAACGGCTAGGCCACTGGGTAAAATTGCATATTATGTTGCCGTTACAACATCTGGAAATCATGGTTGCCTTCTATAAAACTCCATGACAAACATTACCTTGGCAGTACTAGCTCAGTCAGTAGAGCACTTGACTGCTCAGCTGGAGGTCATAGGCTCAATTTCCGGGATCAGACCAATACTCAGGGTCTTAAATAAAAGGTACCACTTCTGTCCTGTAAATGGCTAGAACTTTGCGTGGCTCAGATGACCACATAAAATGGCAGTCTCATCTCCATTGGGAGACATAAAAGTAGTGTCCTTAATTAGCACTTTTATGCTATGTCGATACTCGAATTAAGCACGTTTTTTAATGCATGTTTGTCAATATGTAATCATGTACAGGTAACACAAAATATCTTACTTAAGGTCTCTATTGTTTTGGACTGGTTGTTCTGAGACAATCCAGTTAAAATATAACTAAAGATTAACATCATTTAAAGACAGGCTCGTTTTAATAAAAATTTGTGTTTAATTCATTACAATAACATGTGCTTATATGGTTATAGGTGACTGAAAAGGAGAAAGCCATTGTTGACCTGGAAGAAAAGCTGGAGACATTAAAAAGCAAGCGACAGGAAGATAAAGCTAAAATGAAAGAGCTAGAAAAAACAAGAATGCAGCTTGAACAGGTTAGTTGCATGTACATTGGGTACGTAGGTGTTAACAATATGTCTTTTCATGAAGCCTTCTAAGAAAAAATCTCTCTTATGAAAATATCAGAGGCACTTGTCTTTGATTACCCTTGATTCTCACAACCTTTCTGACTGCTTAATCATCAGCCTTATAAGGAGAAAATTGTGGATTGCTTTTCACAACTTTCAAAGGCAAAACTGTCTTTTATTTAAGATGAAATTTTTTGCGCGTAAAAAGAAGTCTTTAAACTTGCAGAAGGAAGATATAACAATAAAAATTTAGTAAAAAAATTAGTTAAACACGACAACCATCAAATTATGTTTTTTACAGGTCAAAACAAAATTCAGATTAAAACTTTTTAACCTAGATTGATTATCTATTTCCTTTTGTCTCCTGGCCCTTATTATTAATGAATTAGTGCTGGGATACAAAGGAAATTGGGAAACAACCGATAATTAGGGCTACGAGATAAAGGAAACTGAGAATCAACTTAAGTTTAAAAATTTTAACCAGAATTTACTTTTGACTTGTAATATAATTTACGTAGCAGCCAAATTTGAAATTTTTAAAACTGTTGCTAGGCAACTGCCAACATTCAGCCAATTATGTATTCTGAAATAATAAATAAACATTGTTGCTTCGAGTGTGCCTGTTATTGAAATAAGTTGTTGCATACAATGTAGCAATCACTGGTGCACAATCTCAATATTTTGAGGGATTGTATTTTTAAATTAATATACTTCTATGTTTCAGCTTTTTAGCAGAGAAACGTTTATGTGTAAGTTTTAGTGTTAAGGTGTTTACCTTGATGGAATTAAATGTCACTGTCAGCTGTTCTTTTGCAAACAGAACATGTCCTTATTCTGTTTTCATGTTTACATGGGCAAGTTGTACAGACACCTGATTTTTATCATATGGTTTGAATGAAAAATACTGGTTTTATCTGATACAGCTCCTGTACTTATATTTTTTAAAACCTAGTTTGTGGATTATTAATTTTATTATTACTGCAGCTTTGTTTTTATGAGAGAAATTTTCCCATTATGTTATATTTTGAGCATTCAACCATGGAGGGTCATATAAAATGGTTTGGTGATTTATCACTGTAGATGCAAGAGTATAAAACCCGATGGCAAGAGGCACAACGAGATTTACAAGCACAGTTGAATACCACCAAAAAGGTAAAGTTCTTGCACCAATCCATAGTGACTTGCTTGCATTAACAAATTTTGATTATCCTACAGGTGTAGGGGTAAAAATGTATTAAATTATTTGGAGAATAATAATTCAAGTGTGTGTGAATAAGAAACCCCTCTTTGAAGGTGTTTTTGGAGCAGTTGAACTAATTTGATTGTGCAGCAGTTAGTGTAGACATAGAATTTAACTCCTGCTGCACTGTTTGTGTTTGAAAACAGAGCTTATTTGCACATATTCAAATATCTTTTTTCCAAAATGTAGATATATAATAACGTTTTAGTTTCTTACCACTGCCTGTTAGAATAGATAGGGCTGGCTTGTATTTATTCCAAACAGAACAACCTAATTGGTAAATGGTTGCTAAATTTTATGAAGTGCTACATATATGCTGATAATTATATTTTCTTTGACACATTTTACTAGATGTCTATGGTTTATGTACATGTGTTATGGTTCAACATAACCCATGGTTTAAATTTTCCTTTGTTTCAAAATTGTTATCATGCATTACCATACCCAAAACAAAAGAAAATAATAATTATTAAAACAAGGTTAAAATTGAACCACAACGCAAACATATATTCGCATTTTTTCAGCAATGCTTCTAGTAGACATAGACTACAATGGAAAAAGAAATGCAGATTCACTCTTATTGTCACTTTCACTTTAACGGTATAATTTATACAGTCACACAGTGCATCTGCAGCATTAAAAACTGCAGTCTTGTCACCTTTCAGAGCATTATGCTGCTATCTAAAAAGAAAAAGATTATTTGACAGCGCTCACAAGGACAAAACCCGGGAAGGCAGGAGCCCAGACTGTTTAGTGTTAGACATTACAGCATGAAGTTGGGAGGAAATGTTCTTGCTTGGTTTATTGACTGACTTATTTTTCTGGTCGTAAAGGGGTTCAAAGACCTTTCCCACATTCCTGTAGACAAAGGTCTGCACCAACTCACACAGGAAAAAATAATGGATTCCCATTTCTGGATATTTTAGGGTATTTAAAGAATACCCATAAAAATCCCAAATTGGCAAAGTGAGACAAGTCCCAACCAGGGAATTCCCAACCAAGTTCCCTGATTGGGACTTGTCTCACTCTTCCAAATTTGGGATTTTTGTGGGTATTCTTTAAATACCATAAAATATCCAAAAATGGGAATCCGTTATTTTTTTCCTGTGTCAAGGCGTAGATTGACAAACTACATTGAATAACAGTACTTTAATTTTAACAGGAACTCAAAGAGTTGAGTGAAAATCGTCAAGAGCACAGTGAAGAGTTGACAGAATTGCAAGAAGCTGTTGAAATGGCAACACTGGACAAGGAAATGGCTGAAGAAAGGGTAATAATTAATGATTTACTCATAAGAGCTAAAGGAAGGTGGTGTTACTGATTGTTAGCACATGTTTAAGTGATCTCTTATTAATGGCTGTATTGTTTCTCAGCAGTCACAAGTTCAACTCTTCACTGGCGTTTGTAATCGCTAACTGGTTTACCTCCTATGAGTGGAGTTTTTATATGTAGAGTGCCTCTTAATTAGCTGTAGAGCAGCCAAGTACACTTCCACTACAAACAAGCATTTACATTTTCCCAACATTTTGTGGGATTTTATTTTTTTTCTCCTCACAAAATTTTATCACCAGTACCTAGAAATATTTCTTGGCCATGTTGTATTCTCTGATGGTGGTGTTTTTACATTTAGTTGGAATCGCTTCAACAAGAAAATGATCAACTAAAGGAGAAACTAGAAGAGGTCACTTTGGACTTAGAAATCCTGAAGAATGAAGTCAGTGAAGGAGGTAATTTAAAGTACGACTTTGAAATTTAAAAAGGGCTCAGTTGAACTCTTTCTTCAGTGTTGAGGACAAATTAGGGACATTAAGATCCCACCACAGGAACGGCAACCAAAACATGAAAAAGCGATAGGTTTAATAAGCAAAACATCTTACAATGCTGCTCGTGGAGTACACTTTTTTGTACATTTCTTTGCTGTCACTGCACAACTATAACATGAAAATGCCTAAATAAGCCACAAAGAAATTTACTTTCTCTTTCTAAACTTTGATATGGTTCTTAGGAATTCAAATCTAGGAGAGTTTGCCTACATTTGACAAAGTAAGTTAATTGGAATTATCACGATATACATGTGGATTTAGATTTTTACTGACTTTGTCTTTGATACTTACAGGTATTGAAGGTGCTGCCACAAATGCTCAGGTGAAACAACTTGAACAGCAGAATGGCAGATTAAAGGAAGCGATCCTTAGGTGACTGAACTACATTTAGCATTTCCTCTTGCACTATAAAAATTTGGATGTTCTAGAGAGAAAACCTAAAAAAGAAAGGCATTTTGTTGCAAGCTTAAGTTCCCCAGTCTTTGAGAATGTGAAATCAAGATGAAGACCAAATTTGTAAATAGAATAACAGAGGCATAGAAATAGAGAGGAATACTAGAAAATAAAAAGAAATCAACTTAGTGAAACTCTTGCCATGTCTCTAGCCCAACTATCATGTTTTGAAAACTTCCGGCATACATTGGCCTGCGAAAACAGCCGTTTCTCCTTGCTCCTCACCACTGGGGATGTTTAATGAGGAGGAACGTCTGCGACTTGGCAACAGAAATTCCATACTGATGACACAAATCAATGTTTACGTAATAAATTGCGTTTCTCCTGGTCCATTTTTTGTAAAGTGTTGTGATCATCTGAGAACGAGCTCCAGCCGACTCAAATACTTCTTCTATTCCACAAATATTGACTGTTTTGTTATAGATTCACCGCATTTACATTTCACCTTTGTAGCCTTTTGTCTTTTGTTGGTCATTTGTAAACAATGGCTAAAACAATGTAACTACTACTTCGTCCAATCAACACTTCTGACCGGATTCCAGACAGATTTTACATCATCAGTATGGAATTTCTGTCCCTGAGTCGTAGACATTCCTCCTCGCAAAATGTCCCCAGCAGGGAGGAGCAAGGAAAAATGGCTGTATTTGCAGGCTATGCATGCATCTATTCCAGTTTCTTGTAATGTTCTTTTATGCTTGTTGTAATGTTTGTGCTTGTTGTATCAGGCTTAAGGAGGTTCAAGCAAGTGACAAAGCTGAGATGCAGTCGTTACAAAAACAAATCAAGGACCTTCAAAGTGGAAACACAACACTACAAAATGAAAGAGATAAACTGTCTGAAGAGTTGCAGGTACATGAATTATAAACCCTCAGATAATCCCTCGTTTTTCTCTCTCTTCACTCGTACTGTAGTGGCTTAGTGCCTAGTTATCATTATTGAGCATGCCTATAAGCACTGAAATACATCAACAGTAAATGCAAATAGGCCAGTTTCAAATAATTTGAAACTGGCCTATTTGCATTTACTGTTTTAACTATTATTGTTAAAATTTGTATTTGGCTCTGAGGCTTAGGGGTATAAACATAAGAAAATGCATTGATATCCAGAAGCAAAATCATCAGAGAAACTCACAGTGTTGATTAGAAATACATTAACCTAATTTAAATCTGCTTGCCTTCATTAATGTTGCCTCTGCTAGGCAACAAAGCAATACTGGCTGTGTCTGTTATCGATCTCAGCCATTCCCTACAACAATGACATATCTTACGGGTGCATAATCTGTTAGCTCTTATGGGCTTCTTAAATTCGTTCCTTTTCAGGTAGCTGAATCTTCTTTGGCCGAACTTAAAGATCAAGTATGTGGTTTGTTTGTGTGTTTGCTTGTTTGTTTTAATTTAAACTCATCAACAATAGATGAGCTTGGGGAAGGTGCCTGAATCATGAAGCCTCAAGCACAAGAGAGGAATGTGTAAGGTAACCATGACAACCCTGTGAGTGGCAGCCACCAGGCAAGGTCACACTAAAAAAACCAGTGGAACATTCTTATCTCATACTTACCACAGAGAGGGAGGGAGGGCAGGGAGTGAAGTCGCCAAGCATAACTGAAACGGGCATAGCACACGAGAGAACGAGTTGACCTCAACAGCTGAGCTGTAAAACCACACAACCCCCTATAGACCCCCACCACTCCACATGCCTGCAATGGGGGAGGCCGCTGACCAGCATTGTTTCGTGTTTAACTCGGCTTATGTTAAATTGCTTTTAACCACATTATATATTTCAACTTTATCACCTTAACTGCATGATTGAAACAGAGAAATAAATTAAGTGTAAGCCTTTCTTATACTCAGCAAACCGTATACTTGAAAAAAGTATTGACCTATTCATGCACACAATCAAATTTTATTGTCTCAATGAATTGTTGTATTTATCTGGACTGCACAAAATGTGAAAGTACTTCTTTTTTCTTAATTTTAACAATATTCTTAGGTTGACACTGCTTTAGGAGCAGAGGAAATGGTTGAAACTCTTACAGATAAGAATCTGGCTTTAGAAGAAGAAATCAGAACACTCCGAGAAAATGTTGCAGATTTAGTGAGTTCATCTATTACATAATTATTTAATTTCAATGTGATCTACTTACTGTACTCCCAAGGTTTTTCTGCTAAAATAATTATTGTTTTGTAGCAGAAAAAATGGGTAAAGTAGTGAAGAAATCAACTTGTAACCGACTGTTACGTGAGCTCTGTTTTAGCTATGTTAAAAGATGAAAGCTGTTCTGTGATGGTTATACCTAACTACATCTCCCTAAACAAAATAGATAAATAGGATGCAACCATTTTTTACTAAATGTTTGTGCAAACATTTTAAATTTTTATTTTTCTTCTCACATTAATAATTTTTGAAGATTGAAAATTGGGTAAAGTGAGACTTTCTATCAGCCCTGGTACATGTAACTGAAATTAACCTTTTGATTTTGTAGGAGGCTCTCAGAGATCTCAATGAGGAACTTGAAGAGAACCACATGCAAACTGAGCGGGACTTGAGAGAGGAATTAGAAATGAACAGCAATAATCTTCGGGAGGTAAACATATGCCCACAAACTCCCAAGCACACTTTTTTGCAGATGGTGCTTTTTTTGTGCACAACTTCCTATATGCTGTGTGCTTTGTGGTGTTTTTTATTCCTTTTATATTCTTAGAATGACCTTTGAGCTTTAGCTACTGTATATCAAAGTGCAACTAATAAAATGTGGAAGCAGAATTCATCAATTTGTTCAAGAGTTCCTTCAACTTCTGATGACTGATTTCTTGTCTGTAGATGGAACGTAAACTGGAGGCAGCACAGGAAAGTATTGGAGATCATCAGCAAACAATTCTGAAGTTCAGGGATTTGGTGGCCAAACTACAGGTGAGAACTGTGTTTATTACCAATAAGGAATTGCTTGATATCAGTGATGTTGTAGCTAATAGAAAGCTAAACAATGATGACAACTATAGCAATGAGAAAACAAAAAAAGACAAAGAGAAGGCTCATTACCAGGTCTTTATCTCTTGATAAGCAAGAATCCAGCAACAGTTTGAATTAGAGGTAGAAGTAGACAGAATAATATAGATGATACCATTGCTATTATTTCATTGTCTAATTTTCCACTTATTTTTACAGGAAAACAATCGAGCTATGCAAGTGCAGCAAGAAGACTCGGAAAAACAAAAGATCATAGACATTCCTTCACCTGAGCTGCTTGACTTTAAGGTCAAAGCTGCTGAGTTCAAGACCTTCACTAAGGTAATGAGTTACTTACAAAATTGAGTGTAATAGACCCACAGTTTTTTTTTCAATTTTTGTCCGGGGCCAGGGCTGAAAGAATATCTTTACATCAGTTAAGTTGCCAAGTTTGAATGTGATTTTTTAAAAGCAAAATAATAAAGACATAGCTCTTTAAAGTCGCAAAATTTTACCAAAGCAAGCAAAAGTATTGCTCCACAAAGTGGCAAAATTTTACGGAGGTTTGTATGGTGGGGGCAAGCATATTATCTCACAAAAATGTTGCGAGGGAGTATCAATGATTTAAATATCAGCTTTGTATCTCAACCAAAATGTTGGGACAACGTTGGGTCCTCCTTAGACAGAGGAATTAGACCAATTCTATGAGCGCAAGTGTAGGACGAAAGACAGTTACAAATGGCTGAAGCCATTTTTTTTTTTTGTAGACCATGGAAAATGACTTGAGAAAGTACGAACTAGAGCAAGCTAATGAGCAGATTAAAATGCTTCACTCGTTCATGCCTGAGACATTCTTAAGGAGAGGAGGTGAGTAAGAGGAGTTAATGGTAGTCAGTATCATAACTATGTATTACAGCTACTGACAATTTCTGGGTTGTGGATTGCTAACTATACATTTCAGCATTATCATCTTGCATATTGACTATTGTTAACTTAACTAACATTGCGCCAGCATTTCACCAGCATTTCACTATAGCATTTGAAGAAGGACATGGTTTGGAAATACAGGAGAATTGGGATGGGGGCGGTCAATTCTTGATACAGTCGAACCTCTCCACAATGGCTACCTTGGGGACAGAAGAAAGTAGCCGTTGTGGAGTGGTGGCCATTATAGGGAGGTAGGGGTGTAATATGACACTGAGTCTCAGCTTGAGGTACATGTTCTAAGAATGGTCTTACAAGAAAAGTAATGTATTTACCCTTTAATTGAATTGAAAGACTTGCCCCGATTACTCCTTGACCCGCCATATGGATCAAGTTTTGTGACCATTCTTGTCATTTTCGTCAGTCACTGAAAAAACCGGCCGTTGTCGAGAGGTTATTTCGGCAGTTGGGGACACGCTTTGGTCGCCATTGCCGTTGTAGAGAGGTGGCCATTAGTGGAGGTTTGACTGTATTTTGGAGTCAAAATGGGCCAAACGAAGGACCTCTGTCAAGGAAAAGAAAAGGGGTGGGAGTCGAGAATGTGAGGTACCGAAGGCAAAATGAAAAAATCGACACTTTAAAAGATCACTGATAGCCCTGTTCGTCTTATTGTAGGTGACAATGAGAGTGTTCTGTTGCTCTTACTTATTCCACGCCTGAGTTACAAGACTGAACTGCTACAATCTCAACTCAGACAGAAGGTACATTTTGTGTTTGTTTTTTGAGAATTTTTTTTACAGAACTGTACAAACCCTTTTAGCTCATTGGTTGAAAGCTTCTATTGGCTATGAGGGTACAAACAATAGAAATGGTGCAGTCCTTCGTCACACAACACGAGGAGCTTTTCATGACTTTTGTCCAAGGGGGCTACGAAGGAGACTATGACAATGCATGTATATTTCTTACATGGTCTTGTGTCGTTGAAATTTACTCTTCCATTGCCTGTGATAACTGAGCTTCACTTTCTTTTGTGCAGTATGAGATAGCTGAATGCCTTGAAGACCCCAAGAAGATCCATGGGGATGTTGGAGAGGGATTAAGCTTTGCTACTGGGTTGATCTACCAACTTGCTACTCTGCAAGCAGTCATCAAGAATATTGAAAGGTATATTGAATCAATTTTCTTCCTTGAAACTACTATTTGACCTTACACAGTATTATGGCCATATGAGAAAAAACAACGTTCAACCAAAGCATTTATCCAGAGGGTGAAAACTGGAAATGAAGGCTGTATATCGGTTCTTGCCTCCTTAGTATTACTCTCTACTCTGGGAAAATTTCAATGGGTGCGTATTGCATGTGTTCTGAAATCCCGAACCTGTTTCAGACCAAAATTTGTGATTGAAATTGTTTCTACTCTTTCTTCTCAAGCTCAAGAGACCAACGGTAAAAAAACCTAACTAACGCCAGACCCTGGGGTTAATTCAGGAAAACCTTACAATGATAATTTACAAGCATGACTATTGTTTTCAGACTCAAAAAAAATAGCTTTACAACTTTTAACTAAGGCCTATTTCAAAGGGAGAACTTTTCATATACCGAACCTAATCCCTTCAATTAAGTACTTAAAAAAGATCGACGTTTGAATCAATAAACTCCGACAAGTTTAATTTGAATCTACCCATGAATTAAGATCGAGTGGCCCACATGGGAATTTCGACTATGGAGCGACTTCGTTTCAAAGGTCGAACTTTTCATGTGCCGAATCTAATGCATGAATTACCATAATTTATTTTGATAGCTAAGCATTGTAGATCATTGCAAACGTGAAAATGAATTGAGTCCGACTAATGAAGTTCGACGTTTGAATCAATCGTTGTACTTATTTCTCATAGGTCTACCCAAATAGGTTTTAGGTTCGGTACATGAAAAGTTCGACGTTTGAACTGTTTGAACTGTATTTGTGTTTGAAGGGCTCTGAATAAATGTGATGCTGGCTTATTTAACAAGTTAGTGGGTATATACCCAGAACTAGCCGTTCATGAGAGAGCATTGGATACACTGATTGACTTGTTCAGGAAAGACCAGGTACCAATCAACGATTTTTCGTCTCTCCTGTCGCCAGGCGAATTAAGGTGATGTTACACGAGACGATTCGCAACAACGATCTTTAGCGCAACAAAGCTTTGCAGTGTTGGAACAATGTTGTTACTATGCGAAACAATGTTGCAAAGGTTTGTTGAGCTAAAAATCGTCGTTGCGAATCGTCTCGTGTAACATCACTTTTAGGTTTAGTAGCTTTCATTTGAAAAGTCAGTTTCTGGCAGAAGCCGATTTTTAGGAGCCTCCATAAAAAAACGAAAGGTGCTGTAACCTTGAATCAACCATTTCCCGTTTTAATTTATTTTTTAGAACTATAATTTCCCGCGAAATTATCGTTTCCGGGGTCTTCCGCACAGAAGCTCATAAGAAAAAATGGCGGCCGTGGGAGGAAACTGTTTTCTTTGTTCTCTCGCCGTTTTTTCTTATTTTTCTCCTTCATTTTGTTGTATTTCAGCTTGATTACACCGTTTCCATGGAGCCATTGGAGAAGGCAATTCACTATTACACTGTAAGTCATCTAAATCAGATATAGAAAAGTAATAAAAATTTTGTGTTACACAGGATAGAAAAGGTCTCAAGGAGAAGTCTTAATTCAATTCCAGAGAAATTGGCCTGCATTTCACAAAATATCCGAGTTGGGATAATTGCGATGAGGTTATTTATTTGACGATGGCAGGAATAGCTCAGTCAGTAGAGCGCTTGACTGCAGAGTGGGAGGTCGCGGGTTCGATTCTCGGGGCTGGAGCAATACTCAGAGTCTTAAAGTAAATGAGAAATGACGGTACTGCGTTTGCCTTACAAACGGCTAGACCGTCGCTTGGCTCGAATGACCACGTAAAATGGCGGTCCCGTCTCCAGTTGGAGACGTTAAAATACAGTGATTTTGTTACAAATAGTTACGGTGAGTCCTGGGACTCATCCTGTGAAAGATCATGAGTCCCAGTCCAGAACCATTGAAAAAATTTTTTTCGGCCCTTCGGGCCTCAGTTTAGTCTGAGAATAAGGGGGGCTGGTCCCCCGGGCCCCTCCCCTGGATCCGCCACTGCTTATCATATCAGGATTTAACTCGATGATGATGATTTGATGTAAATACGTCTTTAAATGAATCAAACTTGTTTTGCAGACCATGGTTCGGTTCCACTTAGCTGGTAAACCTGTGTCGTGTTCAGATTTTCTGGCAGATGAATTGAGGTTATTTTCTGCTGGCACTGAAGGTTCAACTATAGAGATTGAAAGGATGAAAAAATTCGCAAAGGTTCGTTGATTTAGTTTTTACAGCGTTTTGTCGTCAATTTTTGCGAGCCTTGTTGTAAATGTTTTCTATAGGCTCTGCACACCGCTTGTTTGCCATAGATCAGGAAATGGTCAGGCAAAAATAAAATTATTTTATAGTGCGGGACAATTGGAAGAAGATTGTCCAATCACGACAGTTTCTGAAAACAAGAGTTTCAAGTTTTTTTTGCAAGTGGACCAATAACAGACTTGCCAACTCCCAAAAGGTAAAAAATGTGAGATTCTGAACCTAGAGCTATGAAAAGTGGTGAGAAATGGGTGAAAAGGCATGAGTTGTCCCAAATCTCCTAGTGGAAGGACTTTCAGTGGAGATTATGGGTATTGGAGCAGTAAACATCACGATCAGTTTTACGATATTTTAGGTTTTGTAATATCTATGTTTTGTTGGCGCCAACTTGAAATAAGGGAAACAGTAAGTCTGCACATTTGGTGGCAGCGGCAAGTCGCAGGAGGCTAAAAGAATGTAACCTTGGGTTGAGCTGGCTTCCTATTGATATCTTGTTGGGAAGCGAACCCTACAGCTCCAAAACTTTTGGAGTTTGACTTTTCGGGAAAGCGTGAGAAATCAGTTGCCAACTCGTGAGTACGTGTGTCAGGTCCCAAAATCGTGAGGCTCATTTTTATTTTAGGCTTGGCAAGTCGGCCATAAAATTCAAGGTTCAACGTTGCAGCCGTTGAAAACTTTAAAACCGTCCGAACATACCTGACCTCTCAGGAAACAGCCCTCAAATTTATGAATGTTATTGATCCTCTGACAAAAAAATTAGAATCTTTTGTTTCAGAAAACGTTGTGATTGGACAGTCTTCTTTTAAGTGCCCCTGGCTTAGTGTCCGCACTCAGAGTCACAGAAAAGTCAGGGAATTTTATTTTGAGAAAGTGAAATTGAAATTTTATCACCAAGGATTAAACACCATTGTAGGCTTAAAGAAGCTTTTCACTGTCACTGTGGTCTCAAGTGATGTCCTGCTTTCGCTAATGAAAGAGGCGAACTGTCACTATCAAACTTAATATTCATGAAAAGAGCGGAAGAGTTGAAATGATGGCCTGAGGCAGTGTATATATCGTACATTTTGTATTTATTTTCTCAAGGTATAATCCTTTTTATATGTGAAGTGCCAGGGAATTTTGAAAAATTATGTCTGTGACAAACATGCACAGCTCTGAATGTTACAACTTGGAAAGGCTATGGCATTTAAACAATTCACTCATAATTAGCTGTTGTAATCTTAATTTTGTGTTCCGTTTCTGTTCTTTTGTCAGAACTGTGATGAGGGAAGTGCTTTTGGTGAGCTTGTTCAAGACATGGAACTGAGAAATGTTGAAGTTCAGCAGTTATGCAGAAAGGTGACTTGACCTCAATTCATCTAGTTTACAGTTAGACTGATTTTTTGGCGTTAAGCCGCAGGAAGTACACTAGCAACTACTCGTTGGTGGTGTAGATGACGGAGTATAGCATTTAGATTCGTTGTTGAACTATCTTGCGTCTCTTTCCTGTACCTCGCTTCGCGTTGGGCTGCATAGCATGTTTTGAAGGCTATGTTGCAATGTAATGAGTTTGTACGGCTTCCGTTACACTTTAGCTCCTAATTAAGTCTCTCTTGACTTGGTTATCAGTCAAACCCGCCAAATTGTTTGGAGTTGTTCTTAAACTTGTCTGCCCTTTGGAGCATCAAGGGTCCTTCGTGATAATTACAGACGTTCGAGTGACCTCAAAGAAATGGAGTTACTATCTGCGGAGGAGACTAAAAAAAATCATTGTGGACGGTAAAAAACACTGACTGGGACCGTATACTCAGTTCCATATCTCATATGAGCGTAGCAAATCATTTAGCTGTGATTTGAACCTTTTAACCTGATTTTATATTTCAGATCAAAATAAGAATGCCTGAAGACCAGTCCAGTACGCTGTCATTTTCTGATAAGGTTTGTGAGAATATTTTAAGGAAAAAATGGTTTGTTCTGAGGAGGCAGCGTGGCCGAGTGGTCAGCGCTTCGGACTCGCAATCCGGCGGTCCCGGGTTAGTCCCGGGTTAGTCCCGAGTCCCGCTCTAGCGACTTGCTGGATTTGTTCTTGGTCGTCCCGAGTTCAAATCTTCGACCAAGCTTGTAAGTTGCCAACTGGTTGCCTCCTGCCAGTTGAGGTTTTTACTCGTGTGATGTTGTATTTGAGTCATTTGTTTCTAAATATTTGAGTGGAGTGCCTGTAAACTAGCTGGATAAGCTAAGTGTACTTTCCACTATAAACAAGCCTTAAACGTCGGGGAAGCCAGCGCAATAGAGACGTTCAGTTCGAGAACGTGGACGAGATTTTTTTCTTGTATTCTTAAAAAATAGAGATCCCAGAAAGCTTTATTTTACTTATTTCATCAGGAAAATAAATACGGTTATTTAATTTTTTATTGACTGAGGTTAAGCCCTCTTCAGATCGCAAAATGATAAAAAAACTTCTATCATTTGACATCTCGCGTAACCCGTAGTAGAATAACGGCGGCTATCACGTTTTCCCGCCAAAACAACGCTGGTTTACGCAAGCCCACTATCCAATGTTGAGAAAATCTTGTACTCGTACTTGCGCTCGTCTTAGAATCTTAAGGTCCATATTACGACAGTGAAAGCAGTACAAACGAAAGGCTTAGTGAGCAAAAAGAATGTCTTAGCATACACGTTTTACAACAAACTTCAAGGTCTGTATTCCCGTTCGCCACAGACCTGTCTGTATCTGATAGCAGAGTCTTGTACCTCCGTGATACCGAATTCAGTCACATGTTAATTAAGCAAAACTTAAAGGGGAAAACTGATGGTTTAAAAGTGTGGCATTTTTGCCGTAACTACTGATGCCATGAGTGAATATGAATTGGTTTCCTGAAACTGTTCTTAGAGTGTTATTGATTTGACTTTCTATGTCTACTTTCTGCCTGTAGATCGATGCACCTTGTGTCTCCTACTCATGTTGTTTTTCTGTGATTCAGGTTCAAGAGTCATTGATTGCCTGCGCGAAACAGCAGAGTCAACAGCTCAAATTTTGTCGAGAATTAGCTTCTGCAGTGTCACAGAAGGCGTCTAGTTTAGCTGGTAAGAACGATTAGCAAACTCCTGTTTCTGCACAATAGCATCCCCTCCTGTTGTTCTTAACTGTTCTTCTGCACATGTCAGCTGAAATGTTATGTATCGGCGTCGCTTTCGGTAACATCACCCAATCAGAGGTAAAACCAAAACAACCCGTGACTTGCTCGCTCGCATTTTCGCGCGCGCTAATCGCCCTCTGCCATTCCTTGTCTCTTACTGTTTTTTCTTCCAAACACTGCTAAGCCTGACTAACCCATGAGACTTTGTCGTGAACTCGACTGTTTCCGTGGGTAGCGGCCCAGCAACATGTTACGGACGCAGATTTGCTTTTGAGTCAAAAGTTTTATGGTTAAACTACTTCAGAAGTACAAACGTCTCCGCCACAGCTTGCCTTAGCTCAGGCGGTATTTTAGTTTCAGGACTTTTAATACAGTTTAATACTACTCTATCAATACCACAAAACTTAATCACAGAGTATCGAAGGGAGCCTTTGGTGATTGCTAGACATTTCAGATACCTTGTTTTTACTTTACAGAAAATGAACATTTGCTAAGTGGCCAGCTAGATAAGTTAGCAACCGATATAGCGGTGCTTGTGTTTGAAACCGATGAAATCCCTTGTAGAGATATTGTCAGGTTAGTTGAACTATTATCTTAAACTTCATTTATACCAGCAGGTTTTTTTCTTATCAGAATTTCCTTAGTAAGTAAGAAAACTTGGCAGGTATTTTTTTTGTACAGGATAAACCCAACAAGTCTTCCCATCTTGATTCTAAACGAGCAAGACTTGTACGTGTAAATAGGACTTATTCTGTCTTTTTTGTTTTTCGTGTCTGTCTGTCTCAGTATCTCTGTGTGTTTGTCTGTCTTTCTGTGTGTCCGTCGTTTTGTTTAATATCTAGCTTTATTGTAATAAAAAGGAGAACTTAATTTGAATGTCAATGTATTTCGCACGAAAGGAGTAATTGAGGACAGTATTGTTTTTACTTCTCCTACTCGAGACGGGACCGCCATTTTACGAGGTCAACTGAGCCACACGAAGGTCTAACCGTATGCAAAGCAAAGGCAGTACCTTCATTACTTTGAGTATTTGTCCGGTCCCGGGAATCGAACCCGCGTCCTCCCGCTCAAGCGCTCTTCCGGCTGAGCTTTTCCTGCCATGGGAAACTTACGCTAATCCTCAACATTTTTTCACTTATTTCTGTTCCAGTCAAACGTTCCATGAAATCATCTCGTTCCTATACTCATTTGTAACCAAAATGCAGGAAGGTGATTATGATGCGGAGCTGCCTAAGGAGGAGTCCAAGGTATGCCAGCGGCAATTCGTGTTCTTTGCTATTGTTTTTTGTTTGTTTGTTTTTTAATCTTTCTTTGTCTTTTCTTTTCCTTATTTTTGTAACGATATTAATGAAATTAATGTTCCATTCCCTCCCCCCAAAAAACAATAAAAGTAATAGTAATAATAATAATAATAATAATAATAATAATAATGATAATAATAATAATAATAATAATAATAATAATAATAATAATAATAATAATAAAATAATAATGGGAGTGATTTTGTTCACAGATTAGGGTCCTCCCTCATCTGTTTAGAGAGGGCACTTGTCTTCCTTTGGACCTATTCAAAGTTTACCAATCAAACACGCTACATTTTTGTTAAACTCGCTTTGCAGCAATGAATGCTGCACGTTTTACCACAGAGTACTGTTGCCTGTTGCCGAAGCTTTCACAGTTTTTTTTTTTTACACTTTTAAAGGGTTTTTTTTCAACCAGCAGTAATGTTCGCCTTGCCTAGTCCCTAGGCCTCATTATTGCGCGCGGCCGATGCATTTCGGGTCACGTGGCCCGAGCCAGGTTTTGAGCGTTCGTCTCGGATACGTCACCGAAATGCATTGGCGGAGAAAGCCTGGGAAGACGCCCTACAAGGACTAGGCAAATGTTCACCCAATATGACTCTGATCTCTTTTTTTTTAGGTGGATCCGCCATATCTTCAGCGTGCAAAAGCCTTTAAGTCTGAGTTGTTTGATTCAGCTGGTGTGGAAGAAAAACTACTACAGAAAGAGAACGAGTTCATGGATCTCAAGAAAAATATGAAATTGAAGGTATTATGGACTTAGAGATAGAAATAATCAGAACCTTTTCCATCTGGGGAATTTCTTTTGCGACACGCTTATTAAAATGAGACAGATGTGAGTGTTTCCAATTCATCGTACAGAGAGTGACTGATATAACCTTTACAAACGTCTCTTCTTCCTTCCTTATATTTTCAGTTCAATCCTTTGATCTATGGATACGGACCCGGCGTGAAATGAACTTTTTTGCTTCCACTTCCTTGTTTCCTTTCTATGTTAAAGACAAGTGTTTGCTAATTATTGTGTTGTAATCTCTCTTTTGTATTGCCTTTTCTTCCCTCTTCTCTCGTTAATAGAATGAAGAGCTCAGTCAGGCTAACATAAGAATTGGATTATTAGAGAAGCGCTTGGAGAATATAAACAAAGAGGTAAGGCCACTCTGTTTATGAATCCACCGTCTGTGCCGAAAGAAACAGTGCCTTGACACGGTTAGTTATAGTTTCTCGATCCCACTAATATATGCTTGAACGTTTACCCTGACTAAAAGAGGGTTTCTAACCAAACGTAATCAAACTAAACTAAATATTATTTGAAGGTGGAGTTTGAAGATCGTTTGGGGAAGCACCGAGCAATAATTCGTCTCCTTTGGTCCCCCACCTCCAAAAATCACTTGTCACGTACATTCGTGATGCCAAAGGTGTATGTCTGTGATCTTTTTTTGCGTTTGTGTGGTGCGTCCTTTCGGGACAGATAATTTTCGTCTGTGCTTTCTTGTTTGCTTTTTGGGCTGTTTCGTCAAGGATTAATCAGACATAACTTGCCTCGAACCATCACAATGCCAAAAGGGTCTGTCTTTATTGAGTTTGTTCAGTTTGCGTTTGCTTGAGGCGTGTATTCTCGACAGGAAAATTTATTTTGTTTGTTTGCGTCTTTGGCCTTTCGGACTGTTTCTGGGTTTATCAATCATGGGCAACCAATTTAATTCTCGATTGGTCTTAACTTAGTCTTTTTATCAACAAATTCAGCATGAGACCGTTAGTCGCCATTTGAATAAATAATTTTACTTGTTAATCGTTGGGCAAAGCCGAGACGTAAGAATAACTTGGTTTAGGTGATCGAAAACATTTCAGCATTTGACGGGACGATAATGGTGTTTCAGATGTGTTAACTGGTGGTTTGAAATTATTCCTTGAAGGCGGACGCTAGGGTGGAGGCAGCAAATCGGAAAATGGAACAAGCCACCGGAGATCTGCACAAAAAGGAACGGTAAGCTTCGAACTTTAGTCATAATTTTCTCCACAAAGGGACAAGGTTTTTCTGTTTCCGTGTGTAATTTCGTAAGGTCGATTATCTAAACAGAATCAGACACTATTTGTCATGTTTTCCTGCTTCCTTCAGTTTGTCCATGAAAACAATACTTAAATTTTCTTGGGCATTCTACCTCCATAAAAGTACCTACGTAACCATTTTCCTTCAGTTGCTCTGAGAGTAATATCTCAAGTAAGTCTCAATACCTCTTTTGTGTTTTGTTTATTTAGTGAATTTGAAGATACTATGGATGCTCTTCAACTGGATATTGACAATCTGGAACGCGAGAAAGTGGATATGAAGAAACGTTTAGATGCGTATTCAAAGAAGTCTCTCCTAGCAGACTTAGCACGCCATGCTTCATCGTCGTCCAGTATTGCAGCTGTTGTGGCAGGTATGTAATGGCGATTGCCTTCGTCATCACCGCCACTACTTGCACCCTCGTCATCATCAGCACCCACCATCAACACCATAATCATAAACATCATTACCATCACCACCATCAACTCCGTCATCATCATTAGCACAAATGCCATCATCATCATCAGCAGCAGTAGCAGCATGACCAGCATCATCATCGTCATCATCACCATAATATCATCATTATCATCATCATCATCAAAAATAAAAAAACAAACAGCGGTGATAAACATTGTGAACTTTCGCATTTTTTCTTGAAACTTTACGTTTCTATGCTATACAGTTTATGAAGTGCTACTAACCACGCAACCAAGAATACGATTGCGGGCTCCCATGTTGCTCGCCCGTAATAAACAAAACGTTTCTGTTATGCACACCAGCTGCTCAAATGTTATAAAAAAAGCACGATGTAATTATTCTATCCCATCAGGTGCTGCGGCAGTGAAGGCAGGCGGTGGCTCTCCCCTGAGGGGTGGTGCGGGGGCAGGTCAACAGCCTGTTCAAGTGGTCATCAAGGACTCACCTATCATACTGGCACAGGTATCCGTACTCTTAAATTTTGACCCAGCAAGTTTAATTTCAACTAAATTCGATTACACATTGTAGAGGGTAATTAAGATTCCAGTCCCCAGTATCTGAGGGAAAACACCGTGTGATTCGCATTAGAGGAATGTGCCTCGCTGATTTTTGTCATCAATATGTACCCGCGTGTCCGTTGAATTATAACACGGACTACACTATACTGTGGGCGTACGTTGTAAGGCTCAAAGGCATGATCACGTGTGAAGACATCGCTTGATCAACAGCAAACACGCCTGGAAATGTGATTCCATAACACCAAAACATTTCCGTTGATAGTCAAAAAATTATGTTTTAAGTCTTCTTAATCCTTTTTTTCAAAAACGTTTTCCATTGCCTAATAAGATTTAACACTTGTGAAATTTTACGTTGCGTTTCAATGACAAAAAACCTCATCTTCTGAAGAAAAACGAATGACATAAAATGAACATTTTAATGTTGTTTGTCATGTCGCTGATTACTTGAGCTTCTTTTACCTTTTTAGGTGGATTCGCTCAAGATTGCTTTGAAGCATCTGAGAAATGAAAACATCAGGCTCAAAAGCCAGCAATTGAAGGTGCGAGGACATTTTACATGGTCTAAATTACGTCGGTATAGTTAATGAGTCAGTCAGTCAGTCAGTGAGTCTCTGTTGGTTTTTTTTTTGTCCGTCAGCCTTCCGGTTAATCAGCTAGTTATGTTCCTACTCGATTATTCAGTCGTCCAGTGAACAACAATGAGATATTCAGTCAAGGAATCAGTTAGCCAGTTGGCCAGTTTGTTCTTACGTTTGTTAGAGATTCAGTCGGCTAAGCAGCTAGTTTGTATGCCCATTCGTCAGTCAGTCAGTTTTTCAGCTGGTCTTGCAGTCGTTTGCCTGATTAAAGAACTAATATCTTATCTCGTCGACGATCAAGTTTACGTGTGGAGTGCACTTATGATCAATATACTGGACGAAGTGGCACCTGTGAAAAAAATGCGTGTGCGTGATAAAGATGTGCCCTACATGACGTCTCATTGGAAAAGTGCGATTAGAGCTAAACGCAGAGCAAATGACAAGTACTTGAAAAACAAAACGCCAGAAAATTGGGAATTACGACGTAAAGCCAGAAACGAGGCCACTAAACAAAGAAGAATCGCCATCAAACAGTACTGGTATAATAAGTCAAACGATTTGAAAAACAATCCCAAGGCGTTTTTCAAAACTTTCAAGCCATTTTTGGGTTCTAAGAGCTGCACTGAAAGAAACGACATCCACTTAAAAATAAACGGCAGTATGATAACGGATCAACAACAAGTGGCTGAGGAATTGGTTGAGCATTTTGCTACCTTGGCGGATGGCATTGGCTCGATTGAAAGAAAGTCAATAGAGGACTTTAGAGACCATCCTTGTGTTCAGAGGATACAATATGAAAATAGGAATTCCACTCAGACCATTGAAATCGAACCGGTTACACAGGGTCAAGTCCTTGCAGCTCTTGATTCGCTGAACGTAAACAAAGCCACCGGCACTGATGGAATTCCTTCAAAGGCTTTAAAAACAGGTGCTAATGAATTATCCGCTCCACTAACCACCTTGTTCAATTCTTGTATTAACAAGAATGCATGACCTAGTGAATGGAAATATGGGCATTGGGCCCCAGTATACAAAAAGGATGACAGAAATGCAAAGGAAAACTACCGGCCCATAACTCTCTTACCATGTGTAAGTAAAGTTCTTGAGAAGTTGGTTGGAGCGCAGATCAACTCTGGCTTTGGTAATTGCATTTACCAAAACTCATCCGCTTATCGCAAACCTCACAGCTGCGAAACAACATTGATCAATTTAGTAGAGGATTGGAGAATAGCGAGGGATCGAAGACAGGTTGTGAGCATACTTTCAACTGACATGTCAAAGGCATTTGACTCGTTACACCCACCACTACTTCTGAACAAGCTTGAAGCGTACGGTTTTCTGGAAAGCGCTATTCAACTTTTAAACAGCTATTTAAATGAACGGAAACATCAAGTAAAGATCGGCCGTCATGTTAGTTGGAGCCGATTCGTGAGTCGCGGCTGTCCTCAGGGTTCCGCGCTTGGCCCGTTGTTATGGAATGTTTTCCAGAATGACCTATCCTACTGCCTAACAGCGAACTTGTCTATGTATGCTGACGACCATCAAATTTACCATGCAGGAGCAGACCAGGCAGCTGTGACTTCCCAGTTAAAGGATAGTGCCAACTTAGCAACAACGTGGTATGATTCTAACTTATTGGCGGGAAACCTCAAAAAGTACCAAGTTTTGAACTTGGGCTTCACTCAAAATGACAGCAATATTTGTGTGAATGATGTTGTAATTGAAACTAAAGATAATATCATACTTCTAGGAGTAGTGTTAGATTCTAAGCTAAATTTCTCTGAGCATATAATATCTACCTGTAAAAAAGCCAGCCAGAGAATTGGTGTTCTAATGAGACTACGTAATCTAATTCCTATGAAATCTAAGTTAATATTATTCAAAAGCGCGATATTACCATTCCTCACCTACTGTCACCTAGTGTGGCATTTTTGCAAAGCGAGTGACACTCGAAAGCTTGAAAGACTACAAGAAAGAGGACTTAGAGCGGTTTTCAAGGATAATAATTCTAGTTATGAACAACTATTAGAGAAGGCAGACCTGCCCACACTACTAAATAGTCGCTTACAGGATCTGTGCATCCTTATGTATAAAGTAAAGCATAAACTGTGCCCTGCATATATAAGTAACATCTTTAAAGAACCAAATAGTAATTACAATCTGAGGCAAGCAGATTTCTCTATACTTAGGTATGAGACAGTCACCTACGCCAAGCACTCTATTTGTCTATCGACAAAACTACCCAAGAGTATTAGGGACGTCACAACCCTAATGTCGTTTAAAAGCAAGATACGCCAACTCAATATAAGTGAACTTTTAGATGATGGCTGCGCAGGCTGTAGCCTTTGTTCATTTTGACTTCTGTATATTTTTACTATAAATCTCGTAATTAGATAACTATGGATATTTTACCTACTACTGTATATAGTTTTTACTTTGTATATTCTCCCCTAATTGGTGTCCCCAAATTAGTAAGGGATTCTTTTTTCCCTGGCTAGACGGCTTTGACACTTTAATAAAGTTTCTATCTATCTATCTATCTAAGTGTGAATACTTCATAGAAATTGCATACGTTCGATATCTACCCACGAATTATTGATGTGTGAGGGCAGCGAATGAGTGAAATTTCTGTACAAAACACTTTCCATGTGGCATTGTTTTGCTTATATTCGTACTGTGACATTTGAACTTAATATCTGCATTCATGTATTTGCAATAAGCAGTGGCTTCATATGCGCAGTAGTTACGGCAAGGACTAACGCATTTAGTTTTCAAGTAATCAATTCATTAAGAGACACTTGGCCTGGTTTGACTGTTAAGCTCTTGATTTGCTTTACGATAGACTCAATGAATATAGAAAATATCTCGCTTCTTTTTGTCCAGTACTTTTATGGACATTTTTTTATTCCGGCCTTTTCTTTACGTAGCAACAACTGGAAGATTTGCCCAAAATATACGTTCCACCAAGAATCCAGCCTTGCACTGAACCTGAACAGAAATCTGAAGAAAAAGCCAGTGAAGAAAAACCCGAAAAAGAAGCTGTTCCAAGCCTGAATTCCATCACAAGAGAAACTAACAAACTGATGGAGGTATTTAAATTACATGACTTTGGCACAAGTTATGTTTTATCCATTCTATGTTTGGCGTCTCTCTTTTTTTCTTTCTTTCTTTGTGACCTGGTGCTTCATATCTGATGAAAGAGGACGAGATCAAGCGCAAAGAAATTATTTGGGATAGGCTCTGTCACGATGTTAAGTTAACACAATTTTAGTGAAGTTTGAAGAAACTACAAAACATTAATTTAAGGTGTCTAACGTCATTTTCAGACTCGGATAGGAAAATTCAAAGAAGTTGCCGAAAGTAGTGTTTCGCTAATTGACGTGTTATCGTCTTTTTTTCTTGTCAGAACCTGCAAAAGATGAGCGCTTTTCCTAAAGTGGTTGATATTTCTAACAGAAAACCTGGTAAGATGATTAATCGCTCAAGGTGAAAAGAGCAAAAGTTGTTGTTTATTTTCTGGTCCATCCTAACCCTAGTTTGATTATCAATAGGTTCAGTTCCTGCGCTCAATAAATTGACACCTGCCAATCATTTGGTAGAACGAGCTGCTATGTTAAGAGATCTCAAACGACAGAAGGAAGAGGTAGGCTTTACAATTCTTTGAATCGTTAGCACCTCAGTAACCTTGTGTAGCAAAATAGCCAGTAGTATAACCAGTAGTACTACGGCGCAGAACACTTCAGAAACTGAATCACAGCCTCAACAGTTAGAGACTTTCTCAGATAATATTTATTTTATATTTATTTGATTGATTGATTTCTTTATTTTTTGTTGGGCTTTCGGGACTTCGACGCTTGCTCTTTTGCTGCTTAGCCTAATTAAAACCGCTCCGCTCGCATTAAAGAGAAGTCTCGATCGAGGACTGGGGGACTTTCGAGAGTTCGATTTGAACGAAGTCTACACCTGTTACTGTATAATAAATAGTGTCAGAAGAAAGTACTGATTTTTATTGGTAGATTTCATTCGTGATTTGCGTACGTCTTCCAAAAACGCAATGATTAGAACCGTCTACTTTACTAAAGGAAAAACTGATTACTGAGTCAGCATAGAGAGATCGTTGAGAATTCACTCTATCTTGTTTTACTGATTTTTAATGTTTCTCAATTCTTTCCAGCTTCAAGGCAAGATCCAAAAATTAATAGCAGCCGAATATCCTGGAGGAATATCTCAGAGTTCCTTCTCGTCGTTCTTGTCTCCAGATTTTTCCAAGGTATTGTTAGCTGACGTAAATCTTCTATCAAGTGCTCCGGAGGGGGTTAATTATTTCAAACACGTTTGAGGGCGTAGGGGGAGCTTTATAGAGACGGGTAGCTTATTTGAGAGCGGGGGGGGGGGCTTATTTAAACCCCATTAACACGCGCGAAAAAAATCGGCACGGCACTCCCAGTTTTCGACATCTAAACGTATCGGTCCCAAATGTAATGTGACACCAGTGCTCAAAATTTTAGGAGTGCCGAGATTACCTCCCGGAGGTAGTCTCGGCACGGGTAAACGAGGCACGGTGCCAAAAATTTGGCGTGCCGTGCCGATTTTTTTAGCGCGTGTAAATGGGGTTTTAGTCTAGCGAAATGGGGCGCCATACTACCTTTTCAAACAACCAGAGGATGGTAAAACGCAAAGTGGAAAAGCTCAAGCACATGAAGTCAGAGGTTATGAAGCCGATGATCAATAACAAATCCAAATTTCCAGCACATAAATTAACAATACCGGATCAATCCACATAAAGTTTTACAGCCATGAATACAGTCATCATTCATTCATTTGGTGGTGAATGATGAGCTTAATAACTTTCTTTCCCCGAAAATAGGGGTTTATTGAGAGAGGGGACTTTATAGTGAATTTACAGTATTTTGAATGAATTTCCGATCGCGTAGAATGCGTATTGTTCTCGGATCATTTGGTTGCAGTTCAACAAAGTTGTAAGGAGTGTCACATTATGCTCTGTCAGACTGTCATGCATAGACGGCTATGAAAGCGCTTTAACTATAGGCTGCCTAGAACGCACGAAGATGCTTTTGTTTTTCTTTTGTTCGCAAAATCTCAGATATGCGCATATTTCGCCGCGAACAATTTAGGCCCCGTCCACACCATCCCTGATATTTTCGGGTCGTCCCCGGTGTAATATAATTTATTTGTTTTCTTTGTTTTATGGACTATTGTCAGGGTTAGGTTCATTTGTAACGATTTTTTTTCCTTTGTTTTACGTCAGCTGTGAGTAATAAATTGTATTACACCGCAGATGAGCCATATTTTCAAACGAATGCGCCTTCCATCGACAAAAAATCAACAGAAGTTAGTGTTCGCAGTAGTCATAAGAAAATGAGGCATGAACGCAATGCCTGCTCAGTTTAAAATTCGCGGCTAGTCGGCTATTCAAGACGCTTTTGCATTCAATTTTTGCTGATTATGATGTCTAGGCATTCTGCGCGATCGTGCAGGGCAAAATAAAACACTGCTGATTCTTCTGTTAGAGCTGGTAAAACTGTCTACCTAGTTCGTATCAACATTTAAAACTATGAGCTTCCATTACACTCAGCAAAATAAATTGTTCAAACATTTTCTCTGTGATCTTCTAGGTGCTCCAAGAGAAGGCACAGGCACCCCAGCTTGGGAGAGTTACCATTCCTGTGCCATCACGTACAAAGTCAAACAAGTATTGCGTAACATTGAAACCTCAAGAGTTCCGAACGCTTCATACGGTCTTTGTCAGCTAGAAATTGGGAACTTACACTTATTTTATCTAGATGAATATGTTATTTAAAGAGGGGTATATGACAAACTGCAGCAATTATTTTACCACTGTTAAATAGCGTGGATGCTGACCTTGGCTCATTTTAGCCCGTGCATGTAGTAAAGAAGTCGTATTTAAGACAGTACAGATAGATTTAAACACTTATACATGAGGTGGTTTCGGATAAAAAAGTCTAAAAAGGTTCAGAGATAAAGAAAAATCCGTGTTATTATAGAATCTTTACCCTAAATAAACAGCCAACATTTCGCGACATCACCACTGGTCTCCCAGCGACATCTGCTTAGTGCTTCTAATTTGTTGAAGCAAATTTTCGGAATACATTTTTTCTCCCCACACGAACAATCAGAAGTACGACGCAGATCCGGGTAGTGACACGTCATCAGTGTGGAATTTCTGTGTTTGTTTCTCACATCATTTCGAGGGGAAACCAGCGGCTGTCTTCTCAGGCCATAGAATTTCAAATGCGACTTTCTGTTGTTCGTAATGATCACCTTCTCCAGCACAGATGTAGTTGTGTCGTCACTCAACCCTTCTCCTCCCCTCGTTCCCTGCGATACAAAGAACGGTTGCTTGGGAGACAAGTGCCTTTGCCGGAGGAAGTGTGATTGAAAAAACGCTTTTTCTGCCGCTGAATACAAATCTGATGTAACAAGTCTGTTAAACTGAATGGTGTACTATATGAAAAAGAAAAAAATTAAAAACCCTTATGAAGTCTAGTTAATAAATATCAATAAACAACGCCGACAAACCCTGCTTCTTTATGTGTAGTCGTTCAAAGCTTCTTTCTCTTTCTTTCGTTCTTCTCGTGTCTATCTCTTCCTTCTCTCAAGCTTCTGTCACTGGCTTCACTTTCGTCTACGGGGTCTCAAGAATAAGCCTCGTGACTATCTGTTTGTAGTGAGCTAATACAGACTTAATTGCAAACGCAACATAACAAAAGTCGACTGAAGGAGAGGAAACAAGCGTCGTAGCATAATTCAACAGAGCGTTTCCACAGCGATGTGACGAAGGCCATCTTGGTGTACTATACAAGACAAGACAACAGTACAAAGCCAATCCTGTGGGAGTTGAAAAGTTTTTCCTATCGAAACACTTTCTTTTGAACTAATGAATGTGCATAGTTGTTCAAAACGCTGGATAACGCTATCCAGCGGATAAGTATAGGGGAAACCTATTGCGTATTCGCTGGACAGCGGATTATCCAATGGATAGCGCTATCCAACTTTTGAACAATTGGGGCCTGATTGAAAACGCTCCATTCAGTTGTCAGTCAGTGCACTGGTTAAAGAAAAACCACGAACTACCACATGTGGGAGAGTCGAAGGCGTGCACGAAGCAACGGAAAACGATTTCGACCACGGACACTATAGTCTCGGAGTGTGTTACTTGACGCTTGGGGGCTGTGTATGGTGTCTTTTTGCGGCGTTGTTCAAACGAGGGTAGGGAAGGGTGACAAAAGGGGTAAGGGTAACAGCGATCTCGTTTCTAGAGTTTCTCTTCTCCAGCCGCAATTCAGCAAAAAGCTTACGCAACACCGCGTAATTGTAAATGAGACTCTTTCGCCTGGTGCTTTATCATTACTAATATTTAGGGCTAAAAATAAAGCCCTTTTTAATATCTATAGTTTTCTCAAACAAAAATATAAAATCCTGTAATGCTAAGTGGCGACGGCAACGAAAACAGCCCAAAAAAGTAGGGAAAAACAACTTTGCACGTGCAGCACACTTTTTTTGTGCATCGAAATTTTACCCTTGACTCTCGACATTTTACCCTCGACCCCCCACAAAAACCTTCACTCTTTTTTCGCCGTTGTTTTGCACGACTACAATGTTAAACTTCCAGAAACTTCCTAGTTACACGTTTAATGGAGGAAATGTTCTTTGTGTTCCTGTTCACGTGTTTTTTTTGTTTTTTTTTTGTTTTTTCACACTATCATATTTTTTTTTCACCACCGCTATAAAATTTTTATGATCTTCTGCTAACGAAATTGGTCTCCTTTGTTTTTTATATCCCTCGATCGCTCTAGCTCTTTTTCTGTTATTTACATCAATGTAGACATGAAAAAGAATCAGCTTTGTTACACTAGAAAAACTCCATTGGCTGCCTCTAGGTAAACTTCCGCCACCTCGATAATCTTTCGCCAGGACAAACGCAATCTTCATGTCTTGGATTCCCCGTCACCCTTGCAAAGGCTAGTTAGTACCACCCCAGAGTCTACTTAGTACCACCCACAAAGAGTGTACGGATGTACGGGCGTACGGTCACGTGACTACCAAATATTTCCTTAGCCATGGGCTCCGCGAGCGCTTTTAGCTCCGCTATAAACTTGCTATGCACAGACATAAGTTATTCCAAACATACTGCTGAGTTACCGTGGTATTTTCTAGTTTTCTCTCTACTTCTCGTCTCCTGTAGCAAAAAAAAAGCCTCATTAAAGTGTTAACGTTTATATCCTTTTAATATCATTCAGCTGTAAATAGAGTATGTGCCACGGCGCATACTTCCAACCCGTCTGCGCAAAAACTTCCTTGGCGAGAACTTCACTGTGAATGAAGTAATCTTTCTTCCTGTTTCTTTATTTAGTCTTCATACTAAGAAAGTAAACAGTATAAGTTGACTTTCCCCCGAATGTCCCCTTCTAGATCAAAATACAAAATAAATGCCATAAATAACACAAATAACAATATCCGTGAGAAAAAATAGACACAATCAAGAAAAAAAAACAAAAAGAGCCGCGTTAATGTAGAAAGGAAGCGGCGTTTTTTTAAGGGGAGCGAGGGATGCTTTTTGAGAACGACACTGAAAACCATTCCAGTCTTCGTATCGCTGTATCATTCCTTTCCTTCTGGAGCTCTCGAGCTTCTACCGAGTGTTGTTTTTTATTACCCAGGAATATTGCCTTATTAGAAACATGAGAATATGTCTAATATTGATTTTATTCACTCCGTTTTTTCCCCAACGAACAACGTAAGATACCGCGGAGAAATACCCGCGGGAACCGGAAATGCTATACAATTCTACTCTCACCTCCCCTGTCTCTAAGGAAGTTTGTTGCACTTCCTTTCCACGTGTTTCCAAATATGGAAAAGAGTTGCACCATTTGCTTGCATTGCCGGCGAAAGAAAAGCGCGGTTATTTCCTTCACCGAAAAAACTGCTTGATTCTCGCGGACCATTCTAATTGTATTCAAGGAATTAGCAGTGACTGACTTATATTTCTGTGCAGAATCCGTTTTCGAGATATTTAACTCAAATCTTTGAAACTGTAAGATCTTAGACTGAACCATGTCCGCCGACAACACCACCGAGGCAGCCGATAGAAATGTCGAAATATGGAAAATCAAGAAACTTATTAAAAGCTTAGAAGCTGCACGGGGGTAAGTACAGATGTAAAATAAACATAGTGAATACCGATAATCAACTTACGGGTCCTTGGAGAACGTAACGTTCTGTTCGTCGTACTTATAAGTGAAATCATCACACCAAGAAGGGATGCGTTTAAAATCGTCTTTTTTTCACGAAGCAGTAAGTTTATATAAGCGTAAATATGTGTTTGTGCTAATCTATATAGATAACTAAACCAGGAAACTATCATGATAGATTCTTGTGAGTACTAAATTTTCGCATATATGAATTATAGAGAACTTGAGCAACAACTTTACGCTCAGCTAAAAATTAATTAAGCTTAAAAAATTTTCAAATTTTGGACTTGAGACTTAAAATAATTCTAAAATTAGCCTCGCAAAAAACAACAAAATTCATGCATACTGTAGCCTTGTTTTATGTCCAAACTAGCGTTATCCTTAACTTATGTTGCTTTTGCAAAAGTTGAAAATGAAATATTAGTCTTTTCTCGAAATTCTTACTAAAAGCCATTAAAGTCGTAGGGAGTCCTGATTTTTTGTGGAATTCTCCTTTCGATTGGATGGGGCTGGCCAGAACTGGCTGCGTGCTGGACTGGTCTTTTTAAAAGTAAAAGGGACTTTTTAGAGTTAATTAGGAGTCGACTGATTTGGTGGGAAAGTTATGATCAACACTGTAATTCTCTTTAAAATGCGACTGGTCTGGCCAACCAGTTTTGACAAATGGTAAGCACCCTTAGTTGCCTTACGCAATGGTACACCTTGAACAAGTTATTTATTTTTAAGCAAGTTCACTCTTAAAGTAATGATGATGATGAAGATAGACCTGCTGCCTAATGGGTGCCCGGTCACCAGAGGCACTCACGATTTGCCCGTGGGTGACCAAAATTTCAAACAAGGAGCCCTAATGGGGACCTAATACTTATGATTCCAGGCCAACTTCTGGTGAACGAACACCCTGCTCATTCTGCACCTGTGAAACGAAAACGGAAAACATTTGGTCGTCAGCCTGTTGAATGATCAAGTTAAAATTCGATAAACGAAACAATCATTAATCTTATCGTCTCTTAATGATGTGAAATCCCTGTAATGTTTCCCTCGCTTGCTTTTTTTTTGTAATTTCTCTCTAATCAAGGCCCCTGATTTTAATTTATATATGATACTCAATCAATTCAGAAACAAATCATTGAGTATGAAGAAGAATACTCCACCATCAATAAAGCAGGAAGTGAGAAACTTTTATGGAGGAAATCCCATTTCATGTAGAATTAATCAAGTCCTCATTTCTTATCTAATCTACAAGCAAGCGAGAATTAACATTTTTAAAAGTGTTCTTACGTGATTTATGGTCAAAGCAGCTAGTTTGTATGGCACAGTTAGTCAACTAGGATCCCCTGACCTGAGTTTTATTCTTGTATTCTTGTTTGTAGGAATGGAACAAGTATGATCTCTTTGATTATCCCTCCAAAAGATCAAATCTCCCGTGTAGCAAAGATGTTAGCAGATGAATTTGGTACTGCCTCAAATATTAAAAGCAGAGTGAACAGGTAACTTCCTTTCCCTTTTTTTCACTTTCAGCTTTCATTATTTTTCATTCAAGTATTAAAAAAAGCTACTGTTTTTGTTTCGTTCATGTTCATGAGGTTTGAGAAAAAACAGTTGGACTTCAATGGAGCAGTGCGCTAAAGCTGTGTGTGAATGAAATGCTAGATGACTATGTGACTCGTTGTTACATCTGTAGCAGTTTTCCTGGGAACTGTATATAAAATTTTACTTTTGTCTTTCAGGTTGTCTGTTCTAAGTGCTATTACATCAGTACAGCAGAGACTGAAACTTTATTCAAAAGGTTTGTTCCTCTTATTTCTTTTTTTTGGTTTTTAAGCACATGGTTTCACTATTTCCAAATAGCGGGGATGAAGGAAACAACTGACTTTTGAAGTAGTATCCAGCTAGCGCAAGATGTTTTGCAGCTGGAAATTAGCCCAAAATACAAGTACAGTGCTGGCTAATTTCTGTGGTGGAAAAAAACAGCCCTTAAAACTAACTGCCACAAATATGAAAGTTTGTTTTAAGGTATCAATCTACACTGTCAGTATCATGTCAAAATTGACAAAGATGCAGAGGGAAATATGTTCCTTGATAAGCAGTTGGGGTACAATGTAGCTCCCCATAAAGAAATATCCTACATCTGAGTATTTTGGGGATATTCAACACACAAGGAATTCTCAACTTACAGTACATCATTAGGAGTAACACTGAACATAAACCTTGCAGATGTCATTTTTGTTGCTTATTGTGTGTTGCTGTGTATTTATCATAACAGTTCCTACCAATGGCCTTGTGGTTTATTGTGGAACAATTGTAACAGATGACGGCAAAGAGAAGAAAGTGAACATAGACTTTGAGCCTTTCAAACCAATCAACACATCACTTTACTTGTGTGATAACAAGTTTCACACAGAGGTAATCTTTCACTGAGTGATAAGATGTGTAATAATCACCACAAAAGAACATGTTTGTGGACACTTCCTCATGAAAGGGACAGTGTTGCTTGTCAGAAGTTAGAATTCAACCTCTAAAAAAGACTAATCTGGTCATTGCTCAGGCCTAATTGAGCCCAAAATAAAACATGAAGTTAAAGCTACAGACGTTTAATTGCACTAAAGATGTTGACATCAAATGCTATTTTGAACTGAGTAATAATAATAATAATAATAATAATGTTTATTTCTTATATTGCGCAGTCTAGCATGCGATAAAAATATGATCGAGTGCGCATTACAACACTAAAATCTTAAAGTAATAAATGGCTAGTCCAAATAATGATAATAATAATAATAATTTACAATTTTCGGAAAACAATAAAAGTAAAATATGAGTTAATAAAAGAACTAATAAAAAGCTAATTTAAAAATGTTCAATGATTGACATTGTCTAATTTCTAGAGGGAGTCGATTCCATACTTTGGGCGCAGCATTTTCAAACGCCCTATCCCCGAGTGTCTTTGTTGTGCTATAGGTATTGTCCATTAGGAGTATGCCCCGGTATGATCTCAACTGATACCGCGAGCTCTCTTTGATTTTTATCAAGTCTAAAAGATATTGTGGTGCGACGCCGTAGATACATTTGTGAACTAGCATTGCTATCTTGAATTCTATTCTGTGGGTAACCGGAAGCCAGTGCAGGTTGATCAGGGATGGTGTGATAGGATCATACCTAGATATAGTACATACCAGCCGAGCTGCCGCGTTCTGCAGGCGTTGCAGCTTACCAAGATGAACAGTGGGCGTACCATATAATAGACCGTTACAATAGTCTAATCGTGACATTATAATAGACTGTACAATGGACTTCCTATTATCATATGATAAATACTTTCTAATACGCCGGATGTTATGTAGATGGTAATAAATATTCTGACATATGCTGTTAATATGTGTGGTCATATTCATGTTTGCATCAAACCAAGCACCCAGGTTTCTAACAGAGTAAACCGCAGAAACCTTTACCTCACCTACTTGCAAGTCACTTATCATAACCTTATTTAACTGTGCGCGTGTACCTATAATAAGAAACTCGGTCTTAGCATCGTTCAGCCGAAGTTTGTCTTGGACCATCCAGGTTCTTATGTCCCTGATGCAAGCTTGTAGAGCGTCAACAGCATCCGTCTCAGTAGCAGAACCATCCGGCTTAAATGAGATATAGAGCTGCGTATCATCAGCGTATGCGTGAACGTTAGGGAGATGGGATTCAACAACATCGAAGAGCTTACTTGCGTACAACGTGAAGAGCAAGGGACCAAGACATGAAACTTGAGGTACCCCTTGAGGCAGATCAAAGTCACTCAAATAGCTCCCGTATAAGGGTGATTGGTTCTATTTTCAAGACGTTTCTTTGCCCACAAACCTGCATGGTTGAAAATATTTCTTTTCTGTTGTAAACTTTCGAAGAGAGACTGAAATGTACCATTTGCATCTCTAAGCTAGACAACAAGCATCCCTGTCCCTTCATAAATTATTGAACTCCCCCTGGGAAGAACGGTAACAGTTTGGAGGTTGATTTTGATATAATGGTGAAGAACTCAGTTTGAACAACCCATCCATAAGTGTACATATGTATTTCATTCAGCCCAATTTGCCTGCTTGGTGGATTTTGCATGGAGGAAGAGAGGAAACTGATTAGCACGCAGGTGTGAAACAAGTTTTCAGATCTGCTCATTGTTACCATTTTATGTACCACATGATTTACTTGTGTTTATGTCCACTTTATGTCAAGAATCCATAGCTCATGCCTGTGAAAAAAGTATAATTTGTCTTTTTTTATTGCCAGGCACTTAATGCTCTACTAGCAGATGATAATAAGTTTGGTTTCATTGTAATGGATGGTAATGGTGCACTTTTTGGTGTCCTTTGTGGCAATACAAGGGAGGTTCTTCACAAGTTTACAGTGGATCTTCCAAAGAAGCATGGTTAGTAAGAGTCTATTTCAGAAAATCTGAAATCACCAGTTTCCCACACTTTGACTGACTAATGAAAAAGGAAAAACCATCAGCATTTGCTGGTGGTCTTTTACTTTGATGAAAGTGATAACATAGTCTGTAGACTGAGTATTTTTTCTTGGTTTGCAGGGCGTGGTGGACAGTCTGCTCTTCGTTTTGCTCGATTGAGAATGGAGAAACGTCACAACTATGTTAGGAAAGTAGCTGAGACTGCGGTACAGCTCTACATCAGCAATGACAGGGTGAGTAATAAATACAAGTTTAGTAACACACATACCCACACATTTCTTTTGAAGATTCTAATAAAATTATAATAGTACCCTTCAAAAGTTCTGTCAAAGAAGTTTCATTTGAATGGTAACACCATAGGATTTTGTCCTGAGATTTAAAAGTTGTAGAAATTATGACAAGTTTATGTACAAGTGAAAGGGTTAAGGTGTAGTCATCCTCATCATCAAAATGTTGCACAAACCTTAGCTATCTGCATTGTATATAACTTACTGTTGGTCTTATTTTTTGTTTTTCAGCCTAATGTTACTGGTTTAATCTTAGCTGGTTCTGCTGATTTCAAGAGTGAACTTAGCCAATCAGATATGTTTGACCAGGTCAGTTTAGAATATGTAATAAGTATGACAGTTAGAATTTTTAACTTGCTGCTGTGTGTGTTTGTTAAACACACTGTTTGGCTTCACTTGCAGTCATTGCACCCCAAGTCACTGGTCCTTGTTGTGTAATCAAAAGGTAAACCAGAAAGGAATCTTTCTTAATAGGTTAAGGGTGATATACAGACTAAGTTTCTTGAGGTTGACATCTATGCAAATGCCTTGTCAGTTTTCTACTGCTTCTCCCTAAAACCATTTGACAGCTGTTCCCCATGCACACTACAGTTCCAGTATGTGTGGTTTTATGCTGTCTAGATTAACATGAGTCTTTTCACTCTCCACTGTTTTGCTACTTTTTAAGTAGTGTTCTTACACAGCAGAGAATTTTGCGGGCTCAAACAGCTACATCAAACTCAACCATTCTTTTCATTGGTACAGTAGTGGGGCTAACTAATGTCACTCCCATGACCCTGAATGCCAACCCAAACTAACATTGCTGAAGGAGTTTGTTCTTGTTAGTTCTTTATGTTGCCCTGTTAGTGATGGTCCAGTATGGTGACCTTTTATGTCTTTGTCACTCTTTGCATGTTTCAGAGGCTACAATCAAAAGTACTGAAGCTTGTAGATGTGTCATATGGAGGTGAAAATGGCTTTAATCAGGTCAGATTGTTTTGTAGTAATGTATATAGCATCATAACGCTGTTACTAACCTTCTCGGTCTGTACTGTAAGTTTAAGACCTCTTTGGTTGATTTTAGGCCCAACTATGCAAAGTGCATGAGCTATAATGCAATGGGAGAAAATAGGCTTGAGTACTTACAGTGCAGCCTGAGAAGGCAAGTTCTTAAAGATATTTTCTATCTTTGATGTTAATTAGGCACGTTGAAAATTATACTTTCGAATTAAGAGGGCCTGGCATTAGAATATGGCCTATAAAACTGATGTACACATTGCTTGTACTAACAGAGTTATTTAAAAATAGAAATTTATTATATAACCACCAATGAAATACCAGGTGAGCTTTTGCACAAAAAAACTTGATATCTATCACTGTTGCTATGGCTACATAAAAATTTGCACCTTTCGCACCAAAAAACTATTTAAGTAAAATGGTTTGGTATTTCATCAGTGTTTATATATTAAATAGAACATTACATGGTCACTTAGAGATACAAAATTTCTCTTCTCGTGTTGAAAAAAATACTTCATTCATTTGCTACGCTCACTCATGAAACATTTGTCAACACTCAAAGAGAAATTTCATATCTCCCCATGGCCATGTAATATCCTCTATATCTTCATTGTCTCAGCCAGTGGCTTGTTTATGGCATTAACCTACTTGAACGTCACTGCACACATTTTTCTGGCACACTTTTTCTTTTTGTTGTTGTTAAGTATTGTTATACTAATGGTTAATAGGTTAGAAAGTAAGTAATTGTTGCAGAATGATAAAAACTGAAATGTCTCGATCTTCAGACAATGTACATTTAAGTTGATGTTACTTAATGGTTTTCTGTATTACAGGCAATTGAACTTGCTTCAGAGGTTCTTGCAAATGTCAAGTTTATTCAAGAAAAGAAACTTATAGGTGACAAATTCATTCTCTTCATTTGTTTTATCTGACTATTCAGCATTCTTATGCTCTGAAAGTACAGTGTAATTGGGCCATTGGAAATTGCTAAGTAAAAACCAAAATAACATTACTTTGCAGCTTTTCAGAGCTTGCCCAAAGGGCAAGCTGTAGCTAGCATTTTCTAGCTCAAAAGCCATTTCTACTAGCACAAAAACCAATTTTTGATGAGCTGGTTTGATTACAGTAATTCTTTTGTAATTTGAATTCCCTGTAAAAAAATTGTTTGCCCATCGGGCAACTTAAAAACAGAATTCAGCCCGATAGCAAAATTCACTAGCCCCAGGCTATCGTACAGTACTTTCTTTGCATGCTGCTTTGTAATAATAATTTATTGTAATATGCAGTATTTGCATTCTGTGGTCAAGTTATAAAACATTAACAATATTGTAATTATATTTACAAGTGTAGCTATTGTACTCAGATCCTGAAACAGTGGCTACACTTGTAGATACACTTTTTTATTAAATTGATCCGTGTATGTTCTGTTCTATCCAATAATATTATTTAGAGTGGGTGTGGTCCTGACTTGCATGCATTTGAAAGTGCGAAATTTGAAAATTGGCCTTATTCAAATTAAGGCAATTAAGTTTTAAGCATAGTGATACTTGTTGAAGGTGAACTCTCTTGTGGTGTTTCTTATTCCTTCTTATTTTTGTGTAGGGAGATACTTTGATGAAATCTCTCAAGATACTGGAAAATTCTGCTTTGGTGTGGAAGATACCTTGAAGGTTTGTTGAAATACCCTGATCTCTTTCTCATGTGTTTTCATTACACAGTTTTGAATTTTTTTAAATGTAGAAAGTCATTGTTTTTGTCAGTTTCCTTACTCAAAAGGGAATGTTTGTTAAGGGTATTTTGCATCAGTGTTAAAGATTCAAGGATAAATATAAATCATTTGAGAAGTTCCAAGGGAATAAAGCGACCTGTTTATGCTCTCTTTTGTTAATTTAAAGAGGAAAAGCACTGAATGAGTGCTAAATTTTACACTTCTTTTTGCAGACTGTAATGATTTGGAAATGACATGTTTTATTTTCAGGGATTAGAAATGGGAGCAGTGGACATACTTATTGTGTGGGAGAATCTTGAAATCAGTCGACTTGTTCTGAAAAATCACCAAACAGATGGTAAGTTAATGCTCAAAAACATATTCTTTACATCTTTAGATACACCTAATTGGAATAACATTGACTTGGAAAAATGAATCAAGGATAAAGCCAAACAGGAATTAATTTGGGTAATTAAGCAACATTCTCAGGGTGGATTCAATTGCAGCCACTGCATTTCCCCACTGGAATTTTTACAACACGCAAATACGACGTCCACGTGCAGATGTTTGGAGCAGATGAAGTGTGATTGTTTAAGTGGTAGCATCTAAAAAAGTGAACTTAACTTTTCTCCCCAGAGGAAAAGATCCTTCACCTTAATCCCGAACAAGAGAAAGACAAGACTTACTCTATTGACAGTGAGGTTTGTAATCAATAACTTATTGACGTTGTTTTACTTTTGAAGCTCATTTGTAGTTTCTGCTGACTGTTTTTTTGCCTGTGTAGACTGGAGTTGAATTGGAGCTTGTTGAAAAGATGCCCCTACTGGAGTGGCTTGCAAACAACTATAAAACATTTGGTAAGTGTTAAAATCTAGATAGCCAATCAGCATTTGGTTGAGTCAATATAGATTTGTGTAAACACTGGATCAATTTAGGTTTTCTGGGAAACTGCCCACCTACCCCTCCCCTAAGCCAACATTTTGCCTTAAGTGAGCTCTAAGTGTTAATGTTGGCTTAAGGGAGGGGTAGGTGGGCAATTGATCCTAAACAACTTCACCTCCTTTTTTACTCCCAGAACCAGGGGTTTTGTTTCAGGCCGGACTCTGGACAGAACATAGGGTTGTTTGACATGTAGCGTCTGGTAGCTCATTCACGAAATTATAGATCACTGATATAGCTTCAGTAAACTGATTATTCTGATGAGGCAATGCAACAGCTGGACTGGACAATGGACACTCTTTCCGATTGCAATTCATTTTGAAATCAACTAAAAAACAAAAAAACTGCAAACTGATACTGATTTTTAATTGCCAAATTGAATATTTCATTTTTTGTGAGCATTATTTTTTTAATGCCTCAAAAGACCTTCTTGGTTAACCAATTCTGGTCCCAGTTGTTCAAAAGTTGGATAGCGCTATCCACCGGTCAACGGATAAATATTAGGAAAACTTTTGATCAACTGGGGCCTGATCCAGGGAACACAGGAAATTGCATTTTGGAGAGTCCCATTTTAAAAATTTTCTGGGGGAAAATTCGGTTTTTTCCCGGACCTCCCTAGAAGTTCGTGCCTCCGGCACTCGAGGTTTGCGCCGGCGGCACGAACGTTTCAAGTTCGCCAGCTAAACCTCTGCATCGGGAACTTCCAAATGCTACTGAAAAACATGCTAGAACTCTTGGTCATGAGACTGAATTCTTATAAATGTCAACAATTATTACACTGTTTTTAGGTGCAACGCTTGAAATCATAACAGACAAATCCCAAGAAGGAGCACAGTTTTGCAAAGGTTTTGGAGGAGTAGGAGGTAACTAGGAATTCTCTTACCGTGTAAACAGTGTTTCAGTTTTTAGCAATTTTGATCACTTCTTTGGAAGACCCTTGAAAGAGACTTCAACCATTTAAAGCAGTAGATATGAATCCCTGCTTGTACTGCAGGCCCATCACAACTATACGCTGTCCAGTGCGCCGATAGTTTGACACTGAAGCATGTTATTCAGAGATTAAAACGGATTATGTTTCCTTAAATACAGTGGAACCCCGTTAATACGGTCACCAGTGGGAGAAAAAAAAATTGGCCTTTTTAACGAATGTTTTTTACAACCTGGCGGCCCAAAAAAAGTGGCCCTAATAACGAGGTGACCGTATTACCGAGGTAGCCGTAAAGTGGGGTTCCACTGTACTTTTCTTTTCTGAACAATATAGAAATTTATGCCTACGGTGTCTCATTTCTGGGCACAATTTCCAAGGATTAATCCGTAGGACCTGAATAAAGTCAACTATCTCTTATTTTATTTGGTCTTTCTGGCAAAAGTTCGTTTCGTTCATTTCTTAGGAGAAGAGGAAATATTTCCCTCTCTGTACCCCTCTTTGCCAAAAAGCGCAGAAAATGTTTCGTTCTTGTACAAACACACGCTACACGCTTCATCTGTAAACATGTATCACTTAAAACTCGCTTACTAAGGTCTTTTCTTTCTTGTGCCTTTATTGCAGGTATTTTGAGGTATCGAGTAGACTTCCAGTCCATGGAACTTGACGAGTACGATAACGATTTTAACGACAGTGATGATGATGACTAGCCCAACGGTTTTAGGTGACATTTCCCTGCTGCCTGCCTGTACATAGGAGAACAGTCAAAGAAAGCTGTGTGGCTCTCGGAACGAATGGCTCTTCTTTTTTAACATCTCGATTTAACACCCACACTAACAGTAACTTCAAAATGCAATTTAAAAAGAACGATCGGGCGTGTTGTGTTCTTAATTCGCCAGTTTACATGGAAGACTGTACTTCGCCGACCCAGAAGCGGTTGATTCCCGACGGTGGCTTTGTTGGGCGTAATCAGCAGAAATATGAACTGAGTTTGAATACTCAGAACCGATTTCGAAAACAACGAAGATTCTCGTTAAGCTCACTTATTAATCAATATTTTACTGGATGGAGGGCTGAGGTTCTAAAGAAACTGGGGAGTAACCGCAGAATACTCTCCCACTCTTACCGGATCGGCGTTCCTATGGCTTTCCCTTTAAAATTCGGTTGAGGTAGCCTTTAACTACTTGCCCCCTCCCCCTCCCCCTCCCCCCACGTGAACGTGACTCACACAGGCGTTGAAAAATCATCAAAAAATTTGCTTTCTTAAATTTAAAGAAAGTAGGAAAATGCGCTTGAAAAATCCCTGAATTTTTTGCTGACAGCGACGCACCTCTTTTGCCAGAAGAGGACTACTAAAAGTGAATTATACATGCATTTCCTTTTGGGTGTTTGCCTAAAGAGGAGACGTCATATGAATATGAAAATTGTTATAAGGTGTGTTTGTTATGTTTCCCTTTTTAATAAATATTATTGTCATGCGTTGTACCTCGGATATTCGGGGCAACCCGAGCCAACATTATGACGTTAATATATTGATAGATTGATTGATCGCAAAAATAGTATTGCCAATGAGGTGTTTCTTGGGTAAAAGATATAAATAAAGACAAAGCTGAGGTCTGTAAAAAGTATGAAATGCGATAATTAGTTGACTTTAGTTTAAAAAGGTAGAAAAGTTATCGTGTAGCTGGCAAAAAATGCGAACACGCTTTTCACCCTTTCAAACAAGGGTGGGTGACTTGTCATTGTTAATAATAGCCTTTTATGCTGTAGTGCGCTGTATCAATAAACGTCCTCCGAGAATAGTTTGTTAGTGTCTGATGGATTTTTAGCAGTCTGGGCCATAAGTGCGCTCAAATAGACCTTATTCATGATGCCCGCCATCTTTGCACGCGCTTAAAGGACTGATGAGATAAAAGCAGTGTCACGTGGTTTCTCAGGGGGCAAACAAGTGATAAATTTTTCCTATACAAGAAATCGCAGTCGAGTTTGTTCATTCTTGACAACAGATAATGGGTGGAAGTGATCATTGTTACTTTTTTCATGCAAAAGCGACCGTAGATGTCCTCACAACAAGCAATAATGACGCTTATTTTGTCGAAACTCAAACCGTACATTTTGCACGACCATTAAATCGTCGTTTCGTTTTGAGAGAATAAACGAAGTCGACCGCGATTTCTTGCATTGGCAAATTTTACCTTTTTGTTTGTGCCCTTAAATACCACGTGACATTGCTTTTATCCCATCAATCCTAAAGCGCGTGCAAAGACGCGACGGACGGGTATCGCGAATAAGGTCTTTTGAAAGTAATATTGTGTAGTTCCAGAAAATATCCTTCCCCCACCATGGAGGGCAACGGAAATTCCAAGTTGTGTCGTGTAAGGTACTGCCTCCATGTTTCTCATTGACTTACCGCTAATTATTAACTAAGAAAAACCTTTTGCAAGGCAAAATTGAGATAATTAGAAACTGTATTCACCTGAATAGATGAATTTTTCTCTCTTTATCGCAGAAACAATTAACTTTCGCATAATTTTATGGTGCTATATTACTTTTGTCGTAAATCTCTTTACTTGGGGGTGCCTACAGGATTTTATGAAGCACATAAGGTGACCTGCCTCGTACCCAGACGTCTCTCTTTTGATGAAAATGTGCGCGCAAAGGAAGGCGGGAAGGAGTTCATCACCAGTCACTCGTTTCGCGCTCGCCTCTGCCAAGCGAAAAACGAAGCGCCTGAGGAGGAGGCTGTGAGGTGACTTTGTAAAGTTTGTCCCATGTCTTGTTTACATGAGAAGATGGACTGGCTCGCTTTCCGAGGTCCCCAGTCCGCCTTCTTGTAGCTAGCCGGGCCCACCTGTGGGCTGGCTTATCTCATGAAAAGAGGCCCTTGGTTATGTGGGTACCTGAAAATCCTTTCGGTACTTTTTTTAACTGATGGGTAACTAAACCAAATAATTGCACCTTGATCATAAATAAGGATTGGGGCTTGGAGACACTCCATAGTCCTTAGTTTCAGCAGCGCGATTTGAGCAGCAGTTTTTAGAAAGGTTACCACAGTTTTTTTTTATTAGACCTAATTCGGGTGAACAATGACCCCATAATCGTAAGTACATACAGAAAGTCTAGCTAACAAACTTGAAGCTGGCAATCGTTATGCATTTAAGACTCTATCAAATACTGGTAACGACTTGGATTACAATTCGTTTTTGTCCATACCAGGAATGAACTCTTTGAGATTCAGAAGATATGAGCAATCACTTTCATTATTATATATGTACGGGGTGGGGGGAATAATAAGGGACGAGCCTCTTTTTACTCCTCCCGCCCGTCGAAAACCAGGGAAAAGAGCCCTCTGCTAGCAGGGAATCCCATTCGGCATCCCATTCACACTCGCCAAGTGATCAGATGATTTTTTGAAAAAAGTTCAAATTAAAGCCCTGTATTAAACATTCTTTGTTTTTGTTTCAATTTAATTTCAGTTTATTTTAGTTACTATACACGACCCCATTTTAAAGCTTTTTAGCTGCTAGTCGCATCGTGTTGTTCTCATATTATGGCTGGGCTACCTGTGCCTTGACGCGACGCACGTGTGTTGTGTGACAACCAAAATTGTGTTACATTGATAAACTGTGTAACAAGCAGCGAGTGAAATTGACAGCAAATTCGCATTTCATCAAGTAGAGTCACTGAAGACTTTCATTTTTAAGTGAAATTGCACTTTCGTAATTGTTCAAGTGTGTATATAAACAAACCCCTCATGCGCATCCGGGACAAAAGGCGTTTTATATTCTGCATAATTTATAACGTGTAACGGATTTTATTTTGACATTCGATGCCACCCATATATTTTTCCAAGCTACACTGCAATGGAGTGGTTTGAGTTAAGCTTGATTCGTGCATGTTTTGCAGCATTTCTTTGCTTTGGAGAAACAGAGGTAAGAAGATTAATTGCCAGAAAACTAACGTTAACAGTTAAAGGCTTAATTGTACGTTGCAGAATTTCAATCGGCCTTCTTAGTAATTTCAAAACAAAACTTTAGCAAGAGTCCATTATGGCTTTTGAGTTTAGCTAATGCACGTACACCTATGTTTTAGGATTATTGACAATCATGTTGCGCATGAAGTGCTATACTAAGGTCTTTCCATCCAGTGCTCTCAAAGCAAAGGCCGGTATTTCAAAAGACTACAAGATCGAGTGTACTAGTATTATAAAAAACTATATTTACGTGTTGCGACTTCCTGGGCAATTGGCAACGGCTAGGAAGTTACAAATCTTAATCTTCCACTTTTGCATATCCCTTCCTAGCTAATTAGATTGCCATGTTTATCGTTGTTTTTCAGGCGAGAGATTACTGTGGAAAGTTTGATGGAAGGGACATCTATTGTGATGAAGGTATTTTTAATTAAAGTACTTCGTTGCGGTTTATCTTACAAATGAAAGATTATGCTCTTACAACCAGTTGGTTGTAGATGTATTTCATTCAAATGGTTTTACCAAGGCTGGGTTTTACCTTAAAGTAGTTTTAAAATGCCTTTTTGACGCTTACATGCGCATGCCAGTGCACGTTTGCATCGCTTGAATTTTTGGATTGGACTCGTGTAAATGTTGATTATCGGATCTAGTTTGTTGTGTACTAGCAGTAATCTTGGATTAGTAGGTGCAAACCAACGATATGTTTAGTTGATTTTCGTTGTTATTCAAACTGTTAAGTATCCATATTGAGCGTTCTTAATTATTCCTTGTAGCATTTCTATACATAGTTTTGTCCAGAGCATGCACTTGCCAGTCATTTGCATTGTGATTTGGGTATCCATGTACCCAAAATACAGGGGTGGATCCAGGATTTTTCTTAGGAGAGAGTACACCACTAAGAAAAGGTATAACCGACCGGTGACGTAAACAAATTTTAAAAACGAATACAAAGAAGAAGGCTTTTGACTAGGAATAACATAATGTGAACTACTGAGAATACATATCTGCATATTAATATTGTGCAGAATACCAGTTGTATTAGAAAGCCACAGATCATCTCAGGGGGAGGGGTGTGCACCCGCTACACCCTCCCCCAAGATCTGCTCCTGAATTACTAGTGACATGGGTATCCATATTCATATGACACAAAAAAGTAAGTTTATTTCTGAGTATGTTCTATTTCAGGTCAATGCTGTGGAGACTTTGAATGCTGCTCCTACTACAAGTACTATAAAATGTGGTGTAAGTGAAGAATATCATCTGTATTTACATGATGTGAGCATGACAGTTGTTTGGAAAACAAAACAATATATCGTATTGTTTACTCTCAGGGTTTTGGTTGGCTTGGGGAGTGATTTGCATCTTTGCCTGTTGCTGTGCTTACCATCGAAGGCGTAATTTTGCCTACCAATGGCAGATTAGGAATTTTATGTACCCAACAGTACTGCATGGTGAATCTGGAAACACAGCTTCTTATCAACAATTTGAAAACACTCCAGAATACAAACTACCTTCATATGCTGAAGTGGAGGCTATGGACAGTCTGGGTCCCCCTGAAGATGGAGAAGGTGCTCCACCTCCTTATGTGGATCCAACTGCAAATGAGGAATTACAAGAGGAGAACACTGTTTCACAAGAGACGGTGTAGAGTTTTGAAAGTTTTACTGCCAATCTCACCCGATGCAACAGAGGTCTAACTGTAGGAGACTGTATGAGAAGTTTTCATTCTAATGTGTGGATCCCTTTTCAAAGAGAAGGTCTTTAAGAGAATTCTGAGTTAGTAACATGATGTGCATAAGGCTTACTGTTTTCTAACAATGCTTTGTTTTATACTATCAAAGTAACCTTTAAGTCTCAAGTGGCCTTGGACTCTCAAGCTAATCTTCATAGTTTAACCCTTTAAGCCCCAGTATCCACATACAAGTTCTCCAAACTGATCTCCATACATTTCCTTAAAGAATGAGTTGAGAGAATTTGATAAAAGATCAAGGCATTTTTTCTTGGGTGATCACTTTGTATAGATATTGTTGGGAGAAAATTGATCTTGGTCACTATTGGGACTTAAAGCAGGGATGGATATAGGGGGAGGGTGCAGGGGGTGCACACCCCCCCCCCCCCCCCTGAGATGACCTGCGGTTTTCTAATACAACTGGTATTCTGCAAAAAAAAAACTGTGGTTTATTGGTTTTGAAGTAGAGCAAGAGACAAGTGCACCCCCTCCTAAAAACAATCCTGGATCCGCCCCTGTAAAGGGTTTATCTAACTGGCCAGTAATAGTTCTCATTATAAAGATAAGAATAGTTATAAAAAAATTTTTAAATAATTGTAAACAAAACATATTTTGGAGAAATAGCCTTAGTTTGTTAATGCCAGTAAGAGCAGAAAAAAGTCTTTTAAAAAGTGTGGAGGGATCCTTTAATATAAATTATGTATGTAAATATTTTCGTTATTTTTACAACAATTATTAACAGTATGAAAAGTGTTACTGCTTTAACAATAGCTGGTATATTGTCAGGTTGTATAAGAGTTTGTATACTATGTACATATTTGTATCCTGTAGCATGAATTTTTTTCTCAATTTATGTAATTATGAAATTTAAAAAGGTATTCAAAAATCATGTGAGTAAAATTATATGTAACAACAACATTGTCACTAAGATTTCAAGATTTCAAGTAGGTGGGGAATCAAACAGGTACAGATTTCTTTCTGTTTTATTTTTCTTCTATTTTCAAATGAAAGTAGCCGGGGCCCACATTCATTGTAGCCAGGGAAAATGCCCGGCCCCTGGATCTTAATGACAGCCCTGTAACAATCTTATTTACCGGTACTTTTCTGGGTGTCAAGTTATTTTTCCTTCTCTCTCGCTTCCTTTTTTCTCTTTATCTATAATGTAAATTCTCCTTTTTGAGTTTTCAACCTTTCTTTTAACTGGCATACAAAAATATTACACTTTAGCATATGTTAATAACTTTTCCTCTGAATATATGATAGAGTTAATGACATACAGAGTTTCAGATACTATCTGGAAACATCTATCTGCTAATCTGCCTTTTGTCTTTCTCTTTCTTTTTTTGTGTGTTGTAAAAGATGAAATCTGCAGTTTTATTCTAGTAACCTTCATGACTTACCAGGCAGTGTTTTGTAAATGAATGAGTTCCCCACAACTGCTAAAAAACATTGTTCAGTGTAGACTGAATCAGAGGATATTGGTTAATGGTATAAAAGCAAACAAAGTTTTTAGAGGTGTTTAACATACACATAGCTGAGGAATGAACAAAACTGTGCAGCTATATTTATTTTAACAATAAAATAAAGATTCCAAGGGGTTAGCAGCATGCAAAGAACGCTATGTCCATGGATCTAGCCTTCAAACTAGTGAGTGTTTGACTAGTGTTTGAGGGGGAATTCAAATTATAGAAGAACTATAATCAATCCTGCTGGTCTGATTTCTTCAGGCTAGTTTATGACCAGTTCATGCCACCTACAGCTTGCACTCGAAAGGCAAGCTGTAAAACTGACTCTCTTTGCACCCTGGTATCAAAGTTAAGCAGAAAGAGGACAGTCCGGGTATTTAGTGATCTTTCAGTGTAACTCCCATCAAGCAGTATAACCATAAAGGTTACTAGAGAAACTATACTTGTTTATTTTTTTTTTTAAACAGAGCATTTCTTTATGTCAGATAGCATACATTTTATTCATATAACAACTCTTCTTCTAAATTCAATGTAAGATATGGAGTTTCTGGCACTATCTGGATAGGTCCCATGATGTTTAAATCTTTGCCAAAGCTTTGTCTTTTGTCTTTTCCTTGTACCTTAGGAGAGATGAAAGGTGAGGGTTTTCTTTGTATAATTTTTGTTGACAAAGGGGTGATATCCAATAAAGGTGTCTCAGGCACCATGTTTCAGGTTACTTTTTCATTCTGATGTAATGCTATTTTACATTGTGGTTTTCCTGAAGTACATGGTATTTGATGAACAAGTGGAGTTTCAGGAACTTTAAAATCTTGGAACATAGTATTGGTAACATCATATGGGGTAGGACTTGAAATCTGGTGACTTATAGGCGGGATAGCTGCATGCTTTGCTCCAGGTCTGATTAAATGTGACGGAAATTCTTGTGTTATCTGAGATTCTTGTAAAAGCTGGAGTTCTAGGAACTCTGAAGATAAGGGCTGCTGGTTCCCCTTCTTCATGAGAACCTTTTTACTTGTCCCTTTGTCTATTTTTGGGCTTTTTGACAATTTCATTGACGTTCCTGCAAAAAAAACATTTTTTTGGTTGCAGAGGAACTGCACTTGGATTACTAGTTCTCCCCTGTTTTTTCCCAGGAAGCATGAAAAGTGCCACCCACATAAAAGTTGACTAAAATTTACCCATATTCCATGGATACTGTCTTGTAATCCACCTGAGACAATTTAATCACTGTCTTGCATATAATGTGAAAAACAAAAAACTTTTCAGCCCGTAAAATAAATTTATTATATTTTTTCTTAATTAATTAAATTAAATTTGAAGAAGTTATCAACCAGCCATGTACAGACCTAGAACTAACTATTACACTATTTACCTTTTGTTTTCCTTACATCTGGCAAGTCTGCAGGGAAATTTTCAGGTCCACTCATACCACTGCCGTCTAGCTGTCCCAGGTGAAAGCAGGCATCAAGGTTTTCTGGAAATGACATTTTATCTGTGGAGGTACAAATACCAGTGATGGAACAGGTAAATTTCTTAAGCAAACTGTAGTGTCTGAAAAACAATTTGCTCGTTTGGTACATAATTACCATTTATCCTGAGTATCAGGGCATCTCCTTGAGGAGATACCTGGAAACATTATTGCTAGTGTCAAATGAAAAGTGGGAGTGTTCCAACTGACCTAAAAATTTGTTTTTGTGTTTCTGTTTTCCAAGTAATTGTTCTCAATCTAGTGTTTCCCTGCAACATAGACGGAAAGTAACCCTACCTCCTGGTCCCTGTGGTTGGATAGCATTATCCACCCTTAGAACTGGGGCCTGGAGGGCTACCTGGTCTAGCTGTAGAATGGTCAAATGATGGCAAGCTCCCCTTTATAAATAAGAGGGCTTAACGCAAGGGCTATCTTGCCATGGAATTTGAATCAAGTGTGGACAAAATGTCAGACAATTTGCTTGCACTCGTGTCTTCTGTTGTAGCTTTTCAGCGCTCTGTGATCTTGAATTCAAAAATGTTCACGAAAATACCACCTATTCACAACATTTTAGCTCCCATTTATTAATTTGCAGCTTGATTACGCTTGAGTTGACGGCCCTCCTGCAAGGGTTACTCCAAATCAAACTTAGGGGAAAAAGTTGATCCTACTTGCAGGGGCCAGGGGGGGTAACCTAGTAAAATCCCTGGTGACCATACTTCTGTACAAGGTGTGAGTGATAGTCACTAGTGCTCTTACCAACTAATACACCTTGAAAGCCTTTTCTTTTCTTTGCAGCGCGGGCAGAATGTAACTTTTCATGGAGGTTTCTTCTACTGATAACAATATCAAGAGGCCTGAACTGTTTTTCTTTCATCGAACCTTCTTTGGTACATCTGGTTGCTCTACTACCAAGTTTACTTTCTTCCAAGTTTTCTTTCAGCTTTAGTGCACTGTTATCGAACAAGAAAGAACAAGAAGAGAAGCTTCAATGTGGTGCATAAAATAATGGGTTCAGCCTGCCTTGCGAAACTTTGCGAGTAGAGGCTTTCGCGGTGTGAAGAGCAGATGGAGGCGATTTTTTGGCTTACCTTCTCAATACAAGAGGTGTAGGTTTAGGCTTTGGAAACGGTATTCTTTCATTTCTACTGCAAGTTCAACGAATAGAAGTTATTTACAAGCTCCATAAACGATCAACTTCAAGCAATAAGCTCCAAAAAAGACTAGTAAATTACCTTGACAAAATAAATAACGCAGCCATTCTTAATGTAAGTCTTATATTGGCCTTTTGCTATACATAAACAGCATTTGCTCCTTGACATTCCCTTCGTATGAGCTTGAAATTTAGGATGAAAAGAAAGTATGAAGTCGATAAAGACAAAAACAAACTACAGCGTATTAAAAATCTCCTCAATCTCTGACATTCTTCAGAGCTAACTTCCTCCCCCTTTTCGTCCATTTTCCCGCCAAAAGGTAGTCGCCAGCCACAAGTTCCCGCCATGAATCTCGTATTCTGTATCCAGAGAATCCAGAGTAAATATCCAGAGTCTTCTGGCCTGTGGGCTAAGTCGGCGGAACGGGCGGATGCCGGGAAACTAGAGTGGGAGTTGTACGTAACCACACAGCTAACTGTTAGTTCAATTGTGTTTCTTTAAAAACTACGGTTGTGTACCATTTACAAGAAGTTTCCGGAAAATCCCGTTTAAAAGTAAATGGAAAACTCCGGGCAACTTTTCGTGTCGAGAACAGTGGGAACATCTGAAAAGGTAATCTTGTTTATCTGGATGGAATGTTTCCTAACGGAAATTGGGAGTCTGTCATTTCTCAAAATCCATCCTTGATACCAGTTTCAGTTTACCAGTTTTTTTTTTGTAAACAACTTTCATGTGTTGTGG